>NC_066343.1:12975148-13091479 GCF_022539315.1 Serinus canaria
GTAATTCAGATGAAAGAAACTTGCTCTTTTTTGACAGGCTCAGGCATGACTCCAAGGTGGGTTGTTACTGCAGCCACCTGACTCTGTATTTCAGAGGAAACAACTCTGTAAATTTTATTGCATGACGAATTCACCACCAGAAGACTTGTAATTACGAATCTGATAGGTGTCTTGATTTAAGCTGGAAGGCAATTAAATGATCCTAAACTTCTTCAGTGGAGCTGAGTGTCGATTTACGCCATTTGCAGGTTTTTGAAAGATTCGTTCACTGCAGGGAAAGGACGAAGAATTAGACGAGTGGCCTCCTTCTTGCAGGGAAGATGGAGCACTTAAGTAGTTCACAATTCATAGAGTTTAATATTGAATGAAAATCTGGCAAAATCTATGTACTCTTGCAAAATTTGGTTGTTCTAACAAAGTAAATAAGGTTGAAAAATTGTTGAAAATGCCAGTCATCGTACATGGCAGCACAGGGTGGCATTTTCTGTGTGATTAACCAAGGAAAAACAACAGCCACACAGCCAAATGTGAGCTCAGGTTTGCAACAAGGAGTTGTTTTGTGACAGTGTCTGGGCTCTTGGTGTAAGAAAACCACTGAAATATTTCTGTAGAAGACTTCAGCTTGGAGAATGTGCACCCAAATTTCTGAGGGATGCAGACCTCTCCCGAAGAGGATTGTTACTTGCCATGGGCACGTTTCCTGCTGCTGGCAGAGCTGATGCATCACCAGCTGCTCCAACAATTCCTTTTGGTTTCTGTATTGTTCACATCCTCTGGTGACATTATCAAGGGGATCTTCAGATGTGCTTGAAAAGTTTAGTTCTACCAATAAAAATGGTAAAATTAGCCCTATAATAGGGCTATTTGTGGAATGTGGATAGCTGAAATTAGTTGGTCCTACTGGGACTACTTGATGAAAAGTAGTCATGCTCAAAAGACTGAAATTTTAGAAAGTGTTGAACCTACATTAACTTGTGTTAACATCTTTCTGAAAACCAAGCCCTGTGAAAGTTTCTTGGTTTTTGGAATATTTACAACAAGGCACTTTAAGTTGTTAGACTCTTCTGAAAGTCTTAGCCTTGTGCTAAACAAAGCAAATCAGAATGAGATACCTAGAAATTCAAAGAGGGCGAAAAGGAGAAAGAGATCAAGATCTGTAACACTGCATTTTCTTCATTAAATATCCTGGGTATTTACATTACAAGCAGAAAAATTCAACATTCCCCACAAAAAGGAGGAACAGACAGGAGAACTCTTCTTGTATTTTGATTAATATTTATTCCTTCTTCTTCCAAGCAAGGAGACAGGTGGGAAAGGGATCTTTCCATGTCTCTTACAGCCCCCATTTTTATTTATTAAAGGTCAAATTCCACCAGCTAAATAACTTAGTGTCTTGCAAACTGCAGAAGCCACTATAAGTACTGACCAAAAACTACTCTTGCTGTGATTCTCATGTTGAGAAGACAAAGATCACCAATGGCCACCTGCATAAAAGAGCTTTAAGCAGCCAATGCCTAAAACCCTAGTGCACATTTCCATCTGTATTCCATTCAGCACCCAGTCCTTATCACTTAATCACTTTAATTTCACCCTCCCATACCAGCTGCTTTTGCTACAAAGTTGCCTCTTTGCATGATGTCTTGACCTCCTGTTCCTGCAATTAACAGCCAGTACTAATTGTACTCAGCTGCAGGTCATTTTGCTACTGCCCCTTGCAGGGAGCTGGCAATGACCGTCTGTCAGTTAGATTTATCCCACACTCATCCTTTAGCCTATATACAGCTGGGGAAAGAAAAACTACAACGAAAAGAGTACTTGCTTCCTAGCTGCTAAGCGATAACAATATATTTCTGAAGAAAAAGATTGTATTTCCAAAATGCCTCACTTGCATTCCAGATTCTCCTCTACCAATCCAGATTTTCTAATTTCCAAAAATTGTCAAGAACAGAGTCCTTTAAAAAAAATCAGCAACAGGTATGCTGCCAATTAAAAGTATCACAATGCACAAAATCATAAGGACACATTGCTTTTAATTAGCAAAAAAAAAACTGAAAGAAATGGGTCTGTGTTAAAAATATTTTCTGAAGGAAATAAAACTGCCAATTCTTTTGAAATAAATTCACTCACAGACTCCCATTAAAAAAAAAACCCAACCAAAACTCTAGTATGTATAACAATGTATTAATATTTTGACAGGGGCAAATAAATGATGAGAGGGAACAGTTTTTAAGAACCACAGGTTCCTAAATTTGGTGACTCTATAAGCAGGACTTCTGGGAAATTTCATGATCCTTCTTTCGGGTCATACTAAGAATAAGAAAGTGTTCTGTTACTCTGTAAGGTTTGAGGTTAGGCCTCTCTCAGTACTGGATTAGGTGTGGAGAGTTCAGCCAAAAAGCATGGAGAAAGTACAATTAAAAATTAAATAGAAATTCACTTCCTACACCAATTCTACAAATGAAATTTTTCTGAATCATTAGGAGTAGCATCCATTCATAAAGCTTGACAATTAAATAGTTACTTAAACATTTTCTGCATTATATTTATTAGATCAGATTAAATACTTCTACTGAGCTCTAATGTCATGACAGATTTTTAGACCTATCTCTTATAAAAGATTTTAAAGATGATCAAGAGCTAAAGGTCACAGAGGATTACTGAATGTAAAAGCCTGAAATGCATACTGCTAATATTTCCTAGCCTATAATAATAACTTAGACATTTAAAATGAGCCACAAATTTTGTTAAAAACCATTCAGTGGCCAGATACCATCACTTTTGAGGGAGGCATGCTGTCCTGTCTACAGGTAAAAGCATCTAGACAGAATCCATAAAAAAAAACCAGTCTTAACTATGTATCCAATATTCTTGACACCCTAATAAAACAGAAGAAAAATTACTATTCACATGAATTGTAATAATGAGGCCATATGTCTCAGAGGCCTTTTCCAACATAAATGATCCTGTGAGTCTCTAAACATGTTTCTTTCCTCCTGGTCTCCCGCCCCTTCCCGTTACTGTCCTCCAGGTTTGTTTTCTTCCCAAAGCACATCTCCTTCTCTTCTCCTCCCTGCTTCAAGCCCCCATGCTCTACTCTGGTCTGACCAATTTGCTGCCATCTCTTTGGCACAGGTAGAAAAGGAGTTCTGCTACTGGCACTGCCAGAGTGTGCAGTTTTGGCAGGCCTGTTTCCCAGCCCACACCTTGTGCAGCTCTCTGGGGAATGAAGGAGGGGTGAGAAAAGGCTGGGCTTGGCTTTGGTCACTGAGTGGGGCTGATTTATCCTTTGCACACCTAGACATGACCTCCAGGTCAGGAGTGACAAAAGAATTGCAGTATTCATGATTAGAGAAAAAATTGGTTGCACTGATCCTGCTGCAAAAATGAAACCACAGCTCTATGTAATGCATTTTCTTTTAGGAGGTTAGAAGGCACTTGGGCTAAAGGCAGGAGGTGAAAGGAAAGATGTGGTTTTGCGTTCTGCCTTGGTCTCCAACTCATCAGCTGGTGCTTTTTTAAACCAGTTACCCAAAAAACCCCAAAAATACACCACCAACAAAACAAACCAAACCAAAACAAAAACCTAAAAATGCTTTTCTTGCAGAACTCCCAGAATTGAAGGTTTTCCATTTCTGCTGCTGTGCCTGAGCTGTTGCAGATTTTCCCAAAGACAGGAGCCCGCTAGCAGCTCCCCTGAAAGCTGCTCACTAATATGAATGCTCCTGGGGAAACCCCTACACCTCAGTTCTATTTGTTTTTCACCAACACAGCTGACAGAGGACACTACCCAAAATGAGGATGTAGGCTCCCATGCTGCTTGAATCAGAAGTCCCTCAACAGTGAACTCCAGAGGAAGCAATGCTACAGACATCTCCATCCTGCTGCCTGCAGGTATCACCAGATGGTTTCAAACAAAGGTGTAGCTTTTCCTGTGGTCTGCACTTCTTTTTCCCCTCTCTTGCCCCACTAGCCAGGCCTTGCATGATCTAAATTATCATGATGACTTCTTCTCATATCTTTCTTCTTCAGGTGGTACAAAGGACACCTGCAGTCCTAGTCCTGTCAGCAAGAAAGGATTAATTCTTGGCACAAATTTAAGTACTGTGTATTAGAAATGAACCTTACTCCTTGCCTATGATTTGTTCTACTTTGAATTACTTGTGCACTATTTGAAAGAAGAATCCAAGAGGCATTTTTTGCCTGCCTTCAAAAAAGGAAAGAAAAGAAGTTGGCTAGTGTTTCTTTTGTCTTTGAAATAAAAAACACCCAGCTAATAGAGCAGCCAAAAGCGCACCCACACAAACCCACCTATTCCACCACCACTGAACCTTTCTAACCTTTCATGGAACAGCTGGAGTCACCTCCCAGATGTGACTGGAATACTTGTCCAGGATAGTTCAAGGTTGAATACTTGAATACTTGTTCAAGATAGTTCGGGCTGAAGGAGGTTCCTGAGCAGGGAATTTAGGATACCACAAGGCTCACCATGTAAGTGCATTGCAGTCCCAAAGGTACAGCTGCTGTGGTATTCTCAAGAGGAAGAAACATACTGGTGGTGACAATTGATAACAGCTTTGCTTAAGATGCTCCTGCAGCACAAGAAGGGCTGGTTTCAGGTTCTGAGCACAAGTTTTATCTCCGTCTGAAGGCTCCAGTGCCATCATGCCATCAGGAAAATGATAATAGTGCTTCATACATATGTTTTCAGTGTAATTAGAATAAATCCTATTTTTATTCTTGCCATTTATGCTGCAGTAAGAGGAGACATTTAAAAATAAAGGAAATATACAAAGCAGAGGATGAACAGCTCTTCCTGCTTTCCTGCCTCTTTTGAGCAAAGCAAGCATAGTATTTTCTGTTTCCTCCTCTGCAAAGACCACTGCCAAACTTTGGATGGAAACATCACCATGATGGTGCAAAGGGCACTGTGCATGAATCCAACAGGCGTGTGTTAATCCAGTCCAGAAGAGAGAGAAAAGCCACCCTATACCATTTCAAGAGGAGAATGCAGCCAGCCAGCTCTGAAAAGAAAGAAGTTAGCAAGCCCCTGGATCAGTTCAATCATTGCTGTGCATTGCAACTCGACCAATTTTTTTTTTTTTTCAGATATAAATATGAAATCCCGATCCCACCAGATGCAATAACTCAATAGAAGTGAAAAACAAATTCTCACCTGACAAAGGTATTTCCTAAGCAGGAAATAAATGGGTGGACTTGAAAAATCCTGATGATCATGTGACCTCATTATAATAATTATTTGCCATGATATAGGAACCTGGGACTCCTTACATCAGCGACTGGAAAGCCAGTATTCCCTAGAACTGAGACATTCAGCCCAAGACTTCAACAACACAATGCCTTGCTTTTCAACTTTAAGAGGTATTATGCTCTGAAAGGTACAAAGGAATTTTTAGAAGTTGCAGGGAATGTGTATTCAAATCTAAGGGCACAGACCAGTTGAAAGATAGAACCCTGATGTAAAAATAAATAATAAAAAAATCAAATCACAGTGCAAAGCCAGTCTATGGATGCCACTGGAGCATAGTTCAGAGTAATTATTGTGCCTTATTGCTCTGTAAAGCAAAAGTCCTCTCTGCAGCTCTACAGGGGGAAGAAAATTAGAGGTGAAAGCTCATTTCTTTAAAAGTCAAGACTTAATGGCATCTGTTACAAGCTCTTACCCACACGTTGGTATTACAGCCTGCCCAGTTGAGCAGCTTAAGCTACCCAGCAGGATATAGTTCTGCTTTCCCATCAGCTAAAGAAGGCTCTCCTTCCCCCTGCACAGGAGCAAGAATTAGTCTTTACTAAAGTCACTACATATTTGTCAGTGTTTACTAAGATATTTGTTAAGGTTTCAGTAGAAAATTTGTTAAGGTTTCTTATCATTCTAATATCTAGATGAAGCAGACAGTATGCCCACACATCGCTTTTTAAATCTGCCCTTGGTAATGGAACACAAACCTCTCCAACCCTGCAATTAATGTGTGGGAGAGGCTGGTCTAGGACACATTAAAATGTAAGTAACCTGAAATTTTATTTCACTGTCTTCGAGGTGGTCAAATTTACCTAGACATTCTTCCAGTGAAGGCAAGCAGGGTATTGACGCAGCACAGGGTTTTTTTTTCAAAGGTATTTGTTTGCTGCTACTGCTGTTTGTGTTTCCATAAATTAATGTGCAGAAAACAGCATTAAGTATTCTCCAAAATACTGCTGGAAGAGTGTTTGCTCTTCTCATTTGATGCCTACTCATGTAAAGGAGCTCCTGCTATGTTGTAATTTCACTAGTCAGATGTAAGTAAACAGAACAGAGAGGTAGGCCTGCCAAAATCAAAGATAACCTTTTCTAAAGGCATGTAAGAACAAACAGGGTGAACTCGGGGGCTGGAAGGTCTGCTTCAGAGGATGGCAGATCTTCAGATCATGCCAGCTTCTCTGTATGACAGTGATGGATGGTGCTTGTTGCAGTCGACAGATTCGTTACACTCCAGATAATCTCCCTTCCTGCACGCTGATGTTTTTTAACTCCTCTGGGAAACACCTATCAAATTGTGCTGACAGGTACAGAGTTAAAAACCCAAAGAGGTAGGATTTGCTGTGCTTGTTCAGCATATGAACAGCTCCTTCAAAATAAGGATGCATTAGAATTGAGCTTATCATATTTATTAGGGTTATAATAAAGTCTCTCCTGAGGTCTTGCTCAGAAAGTTGGTTTAGTATTGTATTCACTTATTTCTTAACTAAGCTGTAATATTTACTTTCTCAGGATAGAGGATTGCCTGTGAGCCCAGCAATAACCAGTGACTGCAAACCTGAATTCAGATCCCAAGCCATAATGACCTCAGCTAAACTGCTGGGCCTGAGTTGACCATTTATGACAATGCAGTTTGCTACCTGCACAGGAGATGTCTGGTAACAAGCATTAAGAACACCAATTCATTCATGTCCTAGAATATTAGAGGCCTATAAATGCTGCTATATCTGTACCTTTATTAAAGGAGTTAACTTCTGGACACACCTCAGCTTTTGCAATGTCCCAAGCAGAGTTTGAAAATGAGAAAGATGTTCAGCATTTTCTGATGCTGATGCTAATTCAAGGCATTCCATCTTTTCAACAAAGTCATGTTAACCTGGGATCAAGTTTTTGGTGCTAAAAAGTGTTCTGACTATAAGACAACTTCAGTAATGTTAGCAAAGCACATAAATGTCCATCTTCCACTAACATTGGAGAGTCCTAATTTCAAAATATTTCATGTCTTTCATAAAGCTTTTCTCAACATAAAAGCAATACAACACAGCAGTAAAAAATCCCTTGGTCTTTTGCATCACTGGAATTGGAGGGGACCTCCAGTCAAAACCTCAGGGGTCAGCTGAGGATTGATTCCTCTCAGATGCTTTACTTTTTGTCATGCACTGGACACAAAGCTTAGAGACCTAATGTGGCTGAGAAATCCACTCTATTAGACCTTGTGATTTGGTGGATACTTGAGTTTCTTTTGAGCCCTCTAACCTGGCAGTAGTTTAGAGCAAAGGTTGTTTTGTACTCTTTTATGGTCCAAGAGAAGGCTCCATGCTCCTATGAAGCTCCTGGGTTGTCTTGTCTTACAGAGTAAAGGTATCTTAGGATACCTGAGTCTTTAAAAAATGTCTTATTCTTCTGTCATTTTTGTTTGCAGCTCCTCACAACTTAAAAATTTTAATTATGTAAATTTTATCATGATTTTTTACTCATATGAATAATCCACAAAAAAAGACAAGCCTCAAAATTATACAGATTGAACACAAGCATGTGTGAAAGGTTATGCCATCTAGCCTGAGGAATAGTTCTGAGAAGGCCTCAGTGGGGTTTCTTAGGTTTGTGTTTGTTGGTTTTTTTCCCCATTTAAATTCATGTTATCAGACACATGCCCTTGCCCATTACTTCACCCTCCAGAGGCTTCTCTGCTACAGAAGTTTGACCTTATAGGAAATTCACTTATGTCAGCTATTGCAAAAGTTAAAAGAGCAGAAGCTATGGAATCTTTCTGTATTAATCTTTTAATATTAATCTTTTTATATTTAAGACATTTTGACTTTAACTCCACGTACACTAAGGATCAATACCTATCCAAGGAGACTGGCTTGCATTTTACACATTTATGTGCTGGTCATACACTGTGTTTTCTGGAGGGAGCTTCCTGGCAGTGATGGCAGTGAAGTGGGAATTGTGAGGGCAGTCTCAGGCACCAGCCTTCTGGCAAGAAGTAGAGGGAAACTGAGCTAAACACATCTCTTTGTACTCTTCCCACCCGTGAACAATGAATCACACAGATAAAATTCCTCATACATAAAACAATAGGGGAAAGCTAAAATTACAAGAAAATAACATCTACAATACCTGATTACTCCTTTCTCAAATGTGCAATAAAGCTTTCCCAAGTTTTCCTCTGACTTCCCTGAGGACCATGCAAGTCACAGACAGGTCTCAGCTGCAGGGAGTTTTATCTCCCATGTTACATCTGCTCTACAGAAAGACTACATGTGGCAACTAGAACACACACAACTTCTTAAAATCTTTTTGGAAATGAATACATGCATTATATAAAGCTGCTGATTAGAATGAGGCCACCCATGCCACAAGCAGAACTGTGGAGCCAGTTTCATGTATGAAGGATGTGTGAAAAGAATGCAAGAAAATATGGTTGATGTAGAAATTATTTATGTTTCATTCAAAAGCCCCCTTTATCTCATGGAAACCACAGGCTACTCTATGAGCCTTTTATCCAGGAGATGTTAACAGATATCTCTTCTCCTTCTGCATTCTTCCCTCCTCTTCTAAGTATCAGAGGGCAGCTGTCATTGATATTATCCTTGTATATAGCACATACAGAGAGCAAATATAAAACAACATCTCTAAATTAAAATCCCATTTCCTCAAAAAAGCCACAGTGAAACAAGTACATTCCTTTGAGGTAGCTCCATTAGAGTTTCTGCTGGAAAGTGGTATCAGTCATTTGTGGTATCAGCCCTTTTTTAAAAACCTAATATCTCTGTGTGAAACTTTAATCAAAGTACTTGTCAGTTACAGGGGTGAAATTTATTTTGTGGACAGTTTTAACTGTAAAAGACCACTTGCAAACTGAATTGCCTCAGTGACTTCCCAAGCTGGACCTACTGGTGCTGCACTGTTCTGGAAAGCCGCGAGACAGTGGAAAAAAAAACCAAAAAACCAAAAAGCAAAACCCAACCAAAAAAAACCACAAAAAAAAAACCACCAAAAAAAAAAAAAACCCCAAAACAAAACCAAAACACTAATATTGTAAGCTTGAAGCTCAAAAATATCTTTCTGCTTAAAATAAGTACACCAATCCATGGAATCCTCACAGTCATGTAACCTGAAATTAAGGAAGACTTCAAGTTATTTAAATATTTTCTATGAGATTGTCCCAGCCTTATTCCTGCCAGAAGAGAACTCCATTAAGAAAAGAATAATAATTACATGTTTCCAAGTAAATGTAGATAGCAATATACAAGATGGCTCCCATTGGTTTATTAGCTTTTTGCCAAGGCTATCAGTTCCCACACAAATTATTTTAAGTTAATTCAAGACTATAAAATTAGCTATGCATTCCTCTTTGTGCTTTATTTTTAATAATTAAAGGATAAATGTTTCAACATTTCTTTGCCCAAGGCCTCTTAAAACAGATCTTTCTGAAAAACAACTAAGCCACACAAAGCCACACTACCTCGCTTCATTTATATGATGATAAATGTACAATTAATTCCTCTGTTCTGAAGGGGGCCTGAATTAGTTATCCATTATGAACAATACATAAAGATAATAATATTTTTATAAAACTAGCATTATGGAGAATAATTATTTGTTTAAAGTAGCCTACCTGAAAATCCATTCTGAATACTTTATTTGGCAAAGTGTGGCAATTGCCGGAGAAGCTCAATGTAGCATAAACATCACATTTTAAGTATTGAAAAAGTAAAGGACCTGATTTTTATTTGCAGGGGATTTTTACCTAATAGAGACAAACTTTCAAACTATCCTGAAAACTTTTTGTGGGTGAAATCCATCCCATTGCTTACTGACAAACCTCTCCAAGAAAGTTTCAGGATATGCAGTTACACAACTATTTTGTGTTAACATAATTGATTTTAAGAGTACAAGACCCAGTGGGGCAACTGTCAGCCCTGACAGTGTACTAGAGATAGATGTTCCCTTTTCCTCCATACTGCCTTGACTTTTTAAGTGGAGCTGATTCAAGAAATGCAGAAACACTTTTGGTGTGTCAGCCTTAGCTAATTGCCAGACTACCCGTGCTCAGTGAGTCCTAGCCAGAAAATACAGACTAAAACCAGATTATAAAGCTCATGCAGCACAATAGAGACAGGGATATTTGTGACCTGTTACTATTATGAGCACAGCTTACTCAGGTTGAGAAGCATTAGTTTGATCTACTGCCAAAAACTACAGATTTGGGCAGTGAAAAGCAAGAACTAAATCCTTTCTCCTTCCCCCTCTCCCAGGCTTAGCTTCCATCCTTCCCTCCTGCATTCTTTCCTCTGAGAGGGGCGCAGGGCAGCCCTTTGTTAAAGCTGGTGATTTTCTGCTGCCCTCTCCAGGCTGGATAGTCCTAGTCCGTTCAAAACCTCTTATTTCTGATCTTGACTGCTGCCATTATCACAATCTTTTTCTGTTAAAATATACCCCTTTTGAGGTGGGAGAGAATGAAGTACCCAAGATCTGGGCATGTCATACAGGAAAGAGCAGCATTATTTTATTCTCCCCTTCCTCATAACTTCTAATTAATTCATTTTTTCTGGTATTTCCTGAGAGCAGTTATTTTGCGCTCACAGCTATTGCACCTCCATGGTTTCATTTTTCAGTAGAAAAATCCCCTCCCTCTACAGGTGAGGTCAGGGTTGTTCTTCTCACACTTCCATTGCTGTACTTCATCTACACTGAATTCTATTTAAAACGTTTTTCCTGTAACTGCTTTGTGCAGCTCTTTGCTGATGGTCTGTCCTGTCACTGTCAGCAAAGCTTTGCAAGGCCATCCATCACCGTGTTGGGCAGCACAGATTTCAGTTCCTGGTGTCTTCCACGGCACAGCCAGGCTGCAGAGTCAGAGACAGTAACACTTTTTGCTATCCTGTTGCCTTTGTGTCTGAAGTTTTAG
Organism: Serinus canaria; assembly: GCF_022539315.1. Classification (NCBI taxonomy): domain Eukaryota; kingdom Metazoa; phylum Chordata; class Aves; order Passeriformes; family Fringillidae; genus Serinus; species Serinus canaria. The sequence continues at coordinate 12,986,320 of NC_066343.1, forward strand.
TGTATTTGAGGGCAAACACACTAAAACTCTCCTCTAGACCAAAGAGTTTCATGGAAACCAAGGGCTACTCTATGAACCTGCACAGGAGAACCTCTGTTTTGAGGCAAATCTAGTGGAAAAAAAAAAAAAAAAAAAAAAAAAAAAAAAAAAAAAAAAAAAAAAAAACCCAACAACAACCAAAAACACCCCTAAAAATGTAGTTCCTTTTTACAAATATCAATATTTCTGTGCAGAGCAAGCATGACTACAGGGTACACAGTAACACTTCACAAAAATGCCACTGATGGACACCACCACTTCTATCACTTCTATCCCTGTGTGTGAGCACCATGAATGTCTCACACCAACTTTCAGCTTATCCTTACACTTCTGTCACTAGCACACACAAAAATTAAGTATTCTGTACCCTTACACAGAGAAAACAAATCCAGAGTGAATCATATTGCCTATTTTGAGTTATCTAATCCTTTGTGTCAGAAAACAGCCTTAGACTGACAGAATTATATATCAGTGTTACAGAATATTTCACAAATTGCCTCTTCACAATACTCAGTTTTCTTCTGAGGAATGTCTTCAATCTGCTAAAGGCTTACTGACTTTGTGCAAAACATAATAGAAAATAGCTAGAAGGAATCAGTCTCCTCAAGGTCTTGACATGATGGCCTCTGACTTTGGATAAGCAAAGTCAGACATAGGATAAGCAAAAAACCACAGAAGTTAAAACATATTTTGAAGAAGTTAAAACCTCTTCATCAGTTTTGTTACAAAGAAAGAAACTTAGAATTGTTACTACTTTATTAGGACTCTGATGATCCACTGAACAAGTGAAAGCAAAGGGAAGCCAGCAAAGAAAACTGTTATGAAAGAACTCCATAAACTGGCAGAAAACTTCCTAAAGTTTGCACTCAAGCTCACACAATTCAGTTTTGGGTAATGAAAAGTTTGACTGTTTTACTTAGTAATTGCCAGCAATGATCTAGTTTAAGAATTTGTGTGTCTGTCTCAATTAGTATTTTTGCTTTGAGTATTCTTCCTGGCAGCTCTAATGCTGTCTGTGTTAGGAAAGAGCAGATGACCCCCACCTTGGTCCATGTAAAAACAAAACAGTTTCTATTTAGGGGGCTGGATATCCCTAATGACTTTCTTCAAGATCCTGTACATAATGACTTTCTTCAAGATCCTATACATCATGACTATGAATGGAGAGGGATAAAGAATAAAACTGAAGGATAGCAGCTTTTCATACTCTTTAAATGGAGTTTTGGCTCAAACCATTAGAAAAGCATTGTTTTTTGTGAAATCAGAGTTTTAGCATAGCATATTTTGAGCTGCTGGCGTTAATTAAATCTGATTCACTCAATTTCCTGATACATGAACCAGTACATATACCCAGAGACAGAGGCACAACTGGAAATCTATGATCCCACCTCAAAATTCCCTTTAATATCCCACCTCAGGACAGTACTAGCTCACTGATCCAAAGAACCTGGGTAGCTACAGTTTGGTAGCCTTAAGCATGAGGCAGAGATTAAGAGAAATAAGAACTGTAAGAGGTAAAACCACTCCCCCAGCTCTTTCTGATTGTGCAGGCTACAGGCTCTCCTTCTTGAATTATTCTTAAAATAAAAGGCTGCATGTAAGACTGTCCAGTTAAAAGAAAGGAATAAAGGAAAAAACTGACATCTGAGAAAATGGCACTCACTTCCCTCTGCTTGATTATTGCAGCTGATTATTTCACACTGCAAAGTAGCACTCAAATGGGAAATGTGAAATGTTAAACTGGATTTTGGTATTTTAACAAAGTTCACACCCTAACAGTGATGTTGTGACTCCTATTTAAACTACAACTAACCTAGACCTTCTCTGGCTTGAACTGCCAAATCATCAAATAAGCCCTGATCTATATCAGTTGTAAAGTGTTATGAACACAATGAGAAGAAATGGAATGCCAGCTGAAGTAGGAAGAGAATTCTGCCACCTGACCTTTGAAAAATTAATTCCTGTTGATCCACTGACTGGTGAGAAAGGAAAAAAGGCTTAGATGAGGGGTTCTGCTCTTGGGGAGAATATCTATTAGAAGAAAAATTGAGGCATTCTGGTTGGGAAATGTCTGGCATTCACAGAGAGAAAAAAAAAAAAGAAAAGAATGAAAAATACATCTAAAGACATTAAGGTCATAAAACTGCCTTTGTCTCACTTTTCATAAAACTTGCACCGTTGCAGGTGAAGTTGACCCTCCAGTTGTTGTAGGTTGCACACTTACACTGGGGATTTGGGGAACTTTCTTAAACATCAGACAGCAATTTCTGTAGTCTTGGCTCAGCAGTCACACACAACCTCACCTTTCTTCATCCCATTATGTAGCACTGTATAGTGAAAGAAGGAAATTGGTGCATACAAGATTGAATTCTCTTTCCCTCTGCTCTCCATAGAAGCATTTAGTGGTAACATTGCACAGGTTTACTGTGAAGAATCACAAAAGTGTGTGATGTGTCCCTCCTGTCCCAGGTGTCAGATCTTTCTTTCAAACCTACCTACCCCAGCCTGTCAGACAGGCTTTGTATGTGGCAGCTGCTTGCTGATGATGCTGGAGGTGAAATGAGGGAGCAGGGTGAGCTGCAGATGATTAATCCATTTCCATACACAGTTATTCTAAACAAGAAGCCAAGATGAACGCACTGCAAGTCAGGAAAATAATGTCTTCCTCAAGCTTATATTAAAGCCTTCAATAGAGCACGGTTTGCACAATGAGCAGGAAAATCTAAATTATTTCCAGTAGAAATCGTGCACCTGTGCTGATGTGAATGCTCAGACTTTAGCATAGGAAAAACAACTCAGAAAAGTTGTTCACCAAAGTCTTCAGGTTTACATGATTACCAAGAAAAACCCCTGGATACTCCAAAGGTTTCCACCACTGCATCTACAGTGATGTTTAAGCATATATATGTCACAGAATCAAAGAATCATTTGGGTTGGAAGGGACCTTAAAGTTCATCCAGTTCTACACACTGTCATGGGCAGGAGGATCTACTATCCCAGGGTGCTCCAAACCCTGTCCAGCCTGGCCTTGGAAAATTTAGGGACAGCCACATCTTCTCCTGGAACCCTGTGCCTCACAACCTCCACAGGGAAGAATTTCTTCCCAATATCTAACCTAAATTTATACTTATATATCAGTATAATATAAGTAAATTAAATCTCCTGGCTTCCACAAATTTGTAGTTCACCAAGGGAAGCTCTCTATTTTAGTGCTTTGAACCCATGTAGCCTTGCAAGGAATTTCAAGTCAACTGCTCATGACTGCAGTAATGCTGATACATCAAAGATCAATATCCAGTCCTAACTTGTTTTTTCCTTATGCAGTAGTAATGACAGCACCTCAGAAATAGGCTTCACAAAGTTATCTGATTGGCACCAGTTGTCCTAAGAGCTGTATTTTCTGTGTTTTCAGGCTTTGTTGTTTTCACCATATTTTCCTCTTCAGGATGAAACCATTAGGATTCAGCTTCTCTGATTTCCCCTGCACCTTGCTGTGAAATGCTCTCTGAATGAGTATGGCTGCTTATTTCAGCTTTCTTCTTCTCAGTGATGCTGGAAGCAAAGGCTCCCTGTGCAGAGTAGCATATCAGAATTAGCATATCAGAACTAAAAACAAAACTTTTGTTTAAAGCACGAGAGTTTTATTCGTGCAAAGCCCTTTGCTCCCCTGGGTGTTGCTGGCATTGTCAGAACTGTGTATTGCTCGAAGCTGGCCTCAAAATGAGAGCAAAGAGCACTTTGATAAATGAGCTGGAAGAGGCTGTCCAGTGTGACACTTTTGCAGCAAAGCAGCATATTTTTTTTTCAAATGTCTGAATGACAACCAATGACATTTCAAAAGCAAGCAAAAAACTATCTCTCATAGGGTTTGCTATGATGTCCAGTGAACAGGGCTCAATGATTAGGATGAAACACAGCCAACAATATGTGTTTATCTTTGGGACAGAAAAAAACTTGTTGTCCTTTTCATGCACCCAGCCCTTGTTGGGGTTTTGTTGGGTTTTGGGTTTGATTGGATTGAGAGTTTTTTCATTTGTGTGCTTTCACTTTTTTCAATGACTTGAGACTGGCAGAGCAGCTGACATAAAACTTCAACTTTTGCTTTAAGGCCTCTTACAGTACAATTTAGTATTTCTAATTACTGATTTTTTAGAAGTGGAAGCTCTTTGGAAACATGCAACACAGTCTCTGAACACATCTGCTTTGTGCTCCTAAACACTGAGCTGCCAAGCCAGAAAAGGCAACCAGTTTAACCATTGTTCATTCCTATTTGTACAGCATACTGATGGGCACAGGAGAAGCACAAGGAAACAGTATTAATTCTTCATAAATTCATATTTTCATTTTCCATGGTAAAATTTCTCAGGTTTTCTGCATGAAAAGATTCTCACTTTCCAGGCTTTTGCTAGCTGGAAAGAGCTGAATGACTTTGTAGCATTCAGAAATAGGGAATTAAGGCCCATAAGTGTTTGGATTTGGATGTGCAGATACAGAGACAAGGATTAGAGCAGAAAACAGACAAATCAGTAGCAACATCATAATTTCTCCTTGGTTTAGAACCGTGTTTAAACAAGAGGGTGTTTATGATGCTTTCAACTACAGCTCCATTCTGATCCAGGACTGTGGATCAGGTGATCCACACATGTGAATGAAAGGTCTGGGCAGAAGCTGAAACACAGGAGGTGTTGTCTGAACATCAGGAAATCCTTTTCCACTGTACAAGTGACCAAGCACTGGCACAGATCACTTAGGTGGGACGTGAAGGCTCCAATATTTGGAGTTACTCAAAAGCCATCTAAATGAGGTCAAAGGCAGCCTCCCACAGGTGACTTTGCTTGATTAGGGGGTTGGACCAGGTGGCTTCCAGAGGTTCCTTCCAACCGCAGCCACTCTATGGATTTGTGGGTTTGTGACTCTGGAATCGGAGTTTTATAATAAAATAGGTAAATTCAGGTGAACATGAACAACTCTGCAAGCAGCTTCCAGCACTGCCCTGGATCTAGATGTTGTGGATTTGGCACAAGGGGACAAAGAGAATACAGTTGTGTAAAAATGTGTTAATGAAGACCAGTTTCACTAAGTCTGTCCTTTTTACTTAAGTACCATTTTTTCCTAGTGGGAAAATCACTTCAGATACCACAGAAAACAAATTGTGATCTCTCTAAATAGAGAGGCTAGGTCTCTTGTAACAGCAGCCCGGAGATGGAAGTAGAAGAATCTTCTGATAATAATAATAATAATATTAAAAAAAGACCCCTGCAAAATTTTGTGATAAGTGTAATTCAGAATAATTACCTTAGTAATGCTTAGTAGCTTAGGCATTTGCTGATTAAGCACAAAACAAGCTTTCTACAGCAAAAGAGCAGTATGCATAATGTCACCAATATGTTTTATGAAAAATCCTTTCCTTAGGATTTTTCCCCTCTTGAGAAGCTGAGATGCCTCAGGAACAAACTGTAAGCAATTCTTATCTGCTGCTGTGGAATGCAACAGGGGGAATCTGTGATTGGCCTCATCTGGCTGTTTCCAATTAAGGGCCAATCACAGATCACCTGCCCAGACGGTCTCGGGCAGAGACAAGACTTTGTGGTTCATTCCTTTTCTATTCTTAGCTTAGCCTTCTGATGAAATCCTTTCTTCTATTCTTTTAGTATAGTTTTAAAATATTATATATCATAAAATAGTAAATCAAGCTTCTGATACATGGAGTCAACTTTCTTGTCTCTTCCCTCATCCTGGGACCCTTGTGGACAATACCACATGCATAATCTGGCAATAACTTTATAGGAGATACAAAGGTAAAACAATCTTTTATAATACTGCTGTGCTTTAATTCCAGCCAGAAACTAAGTACCATGCTCATTCACACACACATCTGCCCATAGGTTGAGAAGGAGAACTTGAAAAAAAGGTAAATTCTGTTGGTTGGGATAAGAAAAGTTGAACAGTTTAATAACAGAAAGAAAATGAACCAACTGGAGCAGCAACTTCATGTAATGAACAAAGAGACAACAAAAAGAGAGAAATAAAACCAAAACACACAAGTGACACACAATACAATTGTCCAGCACTTGCTGACTGGTGAAAAATTAAAATTCAAACCAGGATATTAAAACATTAATATTTTCAGGTACAAAGGATAAACTACCATTTTTCAAGGAAAAGAAAACCTTGCAAATAAGCAGACCATGCTATGTCCCTCAGTAGCCTGCTCCACTGGTAAACCTGCTTGAAAAGCAAACAGGCTAAACCAGATTTTGTTCAGCCATGTTATATTTACTTTCTCTGGTTTTTATACACTTCTTATAACCAAAATCATAGCAGGTATGTAATTTTAGTTTGTTTTTTGGGGTACTGACACAAAGCAAAGAGCTGAGGAGTAATGTGCTCTCTTGATATGCAAGTGGTGATACAGAGCCAGAAAAATAGCTAGGAATAAAAACCTAGACTAAGCAGAAGAAATTATTATTAAAACAGAAATTGCTGAAAAAATTCATATTAAAACTGAAAAATTTGCTTCCTTAAGAGGTAAAACTGTCTATTTCTGAGACAACAAGCTCTCAGCACAGAAATTAGATTATTTTTTAGTGATATTTAAATCACTAAAAAAGAATAATTTCTTAGGAGCAGTCTACAAAAATTTTAATATTTTGGACCGCAGAGGAACATTTGGCAAGCAGTTTGCTGTTCCATATCTAGAACTTCTTCAAGCAGAATAAAGAACAAAGCATCCTTAACAACAGGTAAGCAAACTCAGCAGGGACAAAAATCTTCTCCCATTAAAATTAAGCATTGTTCCCTCAATCAAATGCAACTCTCCCATTCATTTTCACAGAAGATAATCCATCAATTACACACAGATGATTAAAAAAAAACCATTTACAGTTTGCTGGAATCCAAATGGAATAGAAAAGAGGTGTCCATTATTCTGTATACCAACTAACATCTAGGCTCAAAGAGTGTTATTTATTAAGTAAAGTGAATTAATACCTTGTTTGTAGGCTAAATTAGTGAAAGGCTATTCATCAGCAATCAGAGGGAAGAGATTTGAACACAGGCCGTATTATAGCAGAGTTAGTACTAAGATGGTATCAGCAGACACATCATGAGGAGTATGAAATCAAAAGATGAAAAAACTGCAGAAGATCTCAAGTTAATGAAAGAAGGAGTGGTTAAGTTGGGGGGAGTTCTTGTGTTTGTTTTTTTGGGGTTTTTTTCACTCTTTTGTCATTATTGTTTTACTGTCATTTGGTATTTTTGTGGTATCCTTTCAAGGCATTTATCAGACTGAGTAGTTCTCATGATCTGTTAACAGGGCTATACTGTCTTTTACAACACAGTAAATGAGAGAACAACCAAAATTTTAATTTTAAAAGGAAATTAAAGAACAACCAAAAAGAACAACCAAAATTTTAATTTTTAAGGGAAATTTTAATCAGTCTTCTATGAAAGGATTAATTTTGTTTCTGAGTCAGACTGCAGCTTGTCAGCAATCTGATATTTTTTCTATGACAGGATAAGAAACAAAAATAAAAATGTGGAATACTGTCAGAGGCTGTAGTTCCAAACTACATTGTGGGCCCATATATCCCTACTCCTTTTGAGAAATAGTGGAGCATTAATACATTTAATTTTAAGAAAGAGAATAATCTCTTTATAACTGATGGCTGTGTTTCAAAAGTATTGTACTATTATGTTATATTATGGAAGGTTTCCTGCAAAATGCATGTTAATCTGCAAAACATCTATGGTGAAAACTTTGTGATTAATCCATCACTTTAATGCCGATTTCTTTCTTAATAGTATTGTGTGCTAGAATAGAATTATAGGCAGCTATGTTTCATTTTCTAATCGAGGTTTAATTATCTAATCATCTAATGCCCTAATTATTGCATGCACAATCACAGTAATCAGAAAGCAGTTCCAAAAAATTCATTACCATTTGCAGAATCACATCCAAGTGCCTACATTCCAGAAGAACATTCACCATCTCAGAAATCAACCCTCTGTCCAGTTCAGAAGTTTTCTTTGTATGAATTACCAAAGAATAAGCCCAGAAATGCTATATAAATTTGCTTATTATGCTTTTCTCGTGGGTGACTGGAGCATGGCACTAGAAGACACTGATTTGGTCTCCTCCAAGTAAATTAATCTTACAAGTCTTTTCTTAAGGTGGAACTTAGGTCTTTAGGTCCAGGACAAACTTAAATTTCAACTTCAAGCTAGACAGACAGGAAAACAAACATCCAAGGCCTAACCTGGTTTGTATGTAATTCAGATATTTGAATCCATGGGTTTTGGGAAGCAACTCAAGCAGTTGCAATACTGGAGGCCTTTCTAAGTGTTCTTTGTACTTCTGAACTTGCCTTAGAGCCTTCCTTGTTTGGTATAATATTTGAAAAAGGGGATTGCTGCTTGTACTTTCCATTTTAAAAAATCAGTGACAAAACAAAGGACACATCAAAGCAAAGAAAAACAAACATTTGCTCTGTACCATACTTACAGTAGTCTGGACACCATCATCTAATAAATCATTACATTTCCTGGAACTTATATAAATCCCATCAGCACACACTTATCAAATTCCAGCAAACTGTGATTGAGTTGAACATAGAATAAAAATGAAAACTTTACATTATGCAGACATTATAAGGCAACAATTCCGACTGACTGTGAAGAACAACTGCAGACGGCTTGGAAGCAGCTGCTCATTATAGTGAGTTAAGAAACTGAAATATTTCAGTGAGAGAAGAATCCTTCCCTACAAGCACAGCCATTTCATGTGCAGATCTAATGCAGGCTAATCATGAGTGTGAGGGACGTGAGAATGTGATTGCATCAGAGGCGGAAGGTACAATTTAAGTCATCACTATAATTTAAAAAGTTAAATCTATTCTGTAGGCTCCATCTCCTTCCATTACTTACTTATAAGTTGACCTATGGAAGCAGAGCCCAAATTACTCAAGCTGCTTCCAAGTACCTCATCACAGTGCAGATAGAAGAGCTACTTTATTAAAGGGATTAAGTGCAAGACATTGACAAAAGTGTCAATGGATTTGATGTCTATGAGATATTTGAAGGGAATCATCAAATTTAAGACATTTCTGAATCTTTCCTACACTTCATGAGATTGCAAAAGGAGCACAAGATGCAGCCCATGATCTTTTTTTTAGACCTTCACTGTTTTCCATTGATATATACATTCCCGAAAAATATTGGTTGTTCAGATTTCATTGGTATTGCACCACTTTCTTTTCAGATTAATCTGAAATTCTTTCAGTATTTATTTTACATGCTTTCTGCCAGGCAGAACAGGACTATACTGACCAGCACAAGCATTTGCAAATAAATGTGTTCCTTAAAAAACCATTAACAATAGTTCTGAGTCAGAGTAGAGTAGGACAGAATCCAAATTGCATTTTGTCCAGGATGACACCCTCCATATCATCACCCTGTTAGTTATGGTCATGCTGTTATAGAAGTCAGAAGAGTTGGGGGTCAGGGTACTATGGCAAACAATAATCTAAAATATGTCAGAAGAATAGGTGAAGAGGAAACATTTCAGAGAAATACTTTGAGTGAGCATGTACTATCCTTCAGACAGTGTAATTTAAAACAATTCCTCTAGCAGAAATGTACTTTTTGAAATGCTGGGGACCAGAAAGCTTGCTGTTCAAATTGGCTTAGTCATTCTTAAAAGACTAAGAGCAGCTGTAGGAGTAGACATTTCCCTAGAGATATCTTTGGAGAACAAGCATTTAAACTCATCACCCCCATTTGGTGCATGAACACTACTCCCAACATTAGCATTAACAGGATCTATAGGCATTTCAAATGTGTGGCCTTAGTCTAACAGGACAATGGACATTACCTCCAAATTCTTGGGTTCCCCAGGAGAGTTGGCCACTACATCACTATTAACTGTGACCAGGAGAAACATTGTCTTTGTAATAATCTGACATCTGCAGAGTCTGAAATGCTACTCTTCTATTAAAGGCAGGACTTCACAGAAGAGTGTCAGACTTCTGTTTGCTTGGATTGTGAATTATCTTCATGGTTTCCATTATTTTTAAAGTTACTCATCCATTATAAATAATTTTATAGCTCTAAAGTTAATGTGTTGCTGAATCAGCCTGCCATTCCTGTGCTAGTTGATCTGAGCTCAGGGTGATGGATGCTGTCCTCAGAACCTGCCAAATGAACTGCAGCCTTGTTGTTATTCCCCATCCCTCACAATAACAAGATGATTCTTCAGGACGAGTGTCAGGGAAGCATCTTCAACACACGCAAGTATCTTGACAAGTAGCATTATGGTCTGTGCTCAAGGGATCCTGTTCTAGACAAATTGTCACCATCTAAAACCTCATTTCTGCAAGTTTTGGGAAAGGCAGGTTTGCATCAGGTGCAACTGAGCTGTGTGGTGAGTGTGGTGTGGAGCCCCTGGTGCAGTGGACACTTTTCCAGCCCCTGGCAGGAAGCCACCTGCAACCTCTCAGCAGCAGGCAGCACTGCCAGCCTCAGCAGCCATGCCCTGTAACCAAATACAGTAATATTTAACCAAATCACTTTGGCTTTAAGGGAGAAAGAGGGAGACAGTGAAAGGGTTATGCTGAGACCTCGACAGAGCAAAACATACATTTAATCCTAATTTCAGTGAAGTATTAGTAAAGTGTTCTCAGCATCTTGGTGATCGGATGACTGCTTCTCCTCTGAAAGCTCTCACACTTCCAGAGTCCCTTGCTGTCTCCTTTTCCGGATTTTGGGAGAAGACTGTTAAAAATAGCAAAAGCTTACATTGATGGATTAATTTGGCAGGAAATCTGAAGGACACCTGTTTCATAAAGTCTCATTTAAACATGACAATTAAAAAATGCAATTTCCCTTCTGTCTGCTTTCCCTTTGATAAGTTATCTGTTACCATGCAGGGAAAAGTGTTAATTATTCCCCGTTTTTGGTTGGGCAGCATTTCTTTTCAAAAGCCAGTAGCTGTTTCTTACAATAACTCATGAAGTAATTAACCTACCTTCACTTTTTTCCTGCAGTAAGTATTTTTACATCAGTCTTACTCTTTACATATTTTAAGTTTGTTACACTCCCTGCGGGCTCCCATAAGAAAACAAAAACAAAAACAAAAAAACCCATAAAATAAAATAAAATAAAATAAAATAAAATAAAATAAAATAAAATAAAATAAAATAAAATAAAATAAAATACAGGAATAAACACAACAAGCCCCCAAGGCTGATTACATTCATAACAGTTCACAACCTCTAATTTACCTCTCCTGGTCTTTGTTGTTGGACAAAAGTGTACAACTCAGCTAATAAAATTATACTTTTGCTATAATATATTGAATCCAAAGTTTTGGTTCCCAAGGCCTCTCTAAGTAGATCACACAAAGGAAATGCAAGGCCTGTGAACAGGCTCATTTGGAAAGAAGGAAGTATTCTACTGACTTTGACAAATACTCTGCATATTTTTCCTTTCGCCTATCCATGAAAAATAATTACACCAGCCCAAGGTAAAAAAATGGGGAGAAAGCATAGTTTGTATGATAAGGCTGTAAGAATGTTACTGAAGTTATCAATCATTGTGACTTGAAGTCATCACTTGGGCCTGAAGAATAAAAGCACTTTATTTTCTGCTACACCATTTTCCCTTCTTCCAATGTATTTTCTGGAACAGTCTTCTGGTGGGGTGCTCCTGCAATTACGTGAGAGGCATTAATTGCTGGGCCATGGAAACACTTCCATCAGGATGAAAGCATCCCTCAGAGTCTTATCCCCCCAATGGCTGCACCAAAGAGATTCATCAGGGATTAGACACATTCCTGTTCTCACGCCCAGCTTGACATGCTGCATCACACAAACGCTACCATCACGTAGAAGATAAAAATTTGACAGTGGGGTGGGAGCCCCAGAGCTTCACCTTGATCCTGACCACAGATTGAACATCTAAGGTAAAAGCACATTTTCTTTTCTTATGACAAACATGTACAAACATTCTCTACACAGATGGACTAAGCATCTCTGGGGATGTGAGACCCGAAACCACTTTTTCCTGTGCAGTTTTTCCTGCTCAGTTTTTCCTGGTTTTCACTGCTTCAGCAGAAGCAATGGATCAAGAGGCTCCTACTCCCTGTCCCAAGACTAATCCCCAAGTGACCTTGCCTGTAAGACTCCATTAACCATGATTTATGGTACAGAATGGCAAGCCAGAAAACATATTAATTTTTAACAGCTGCTGCTCTGTGCTTTAAGTAAAACCACAGAGTAGAGCTTACCTTTTTGCAGCATAAAACTTTTGCACTCTGTGCAAGTACTGTCCATGTTGCTGCAGGGCTCTTATACATTTAAATCTTTTTTGTGGTAATACTAGCAAACACAATGCAGCTTTAAGGCCAAAACGCTCCTTATTTTACCCAAGATGCACTAAATTCCACAGTTTCAAGGAATTTAGCACAGAAATAACAATTTAGTAGATTCACATGTAAGCTCATGGAATCTTTTGGAAAAGCAGGCACCTGAAGCAATCTTTTGATGATTACCAAACCAGCAGACTGCTCTCACTCTCTGTACATCTAAATATCTAGCAGAGTGTAACATGTAGCATAAAAACCAGAATCTGGGTGAGAAGGGTGGCTGGAGTTGTAACCCTGAAGCCCCAAGTCGCAGCAGAACACCAAGGATGATCAATGAACAAACTGAGAACCTTCTCACATTGTGTGGAGGGAGCAGAAAAGCACCATTTTGATAATTAAATGTGATGTTATAATAGTTTTATAAGTAAGTCTGTGACCATGGTGGATTTTGCTGCCAGTGAAGAAAGCCTGTCTTCGTTTGTTTGGTTTTATACTTAAAAAAATTGACGAGTACTTTACCAAAGCAATCAAATAAGGAAATTAAATGTCCTCATGCCATTCTCTCCACCCCTACAGGGAAAACAAACAAACAAACAAACAAACAAAAAAAAACCCCTCTAACTCTAACAATTTCAAAATATTCTCAAAAAAATTCAAGCCCTCATCTTGTGAAGAAAGAAAAAAATATAAATCAAGGCAGCAAAACACAAGCTCATGTGTATAAAACAAGTATCTGGGACTTTAAAAAGGCCTCATGATAAACACATCAAAACACTAGGGTGGAAAGATGGGATATGATGATTGCATTTCATGTAACACAGACCCTTGACAATTATGCTATAAAATGTTGTCACTTTCCAGGTGCTGGAAGAAATGCAAGTTTTGGAGCAGATAGAGTTCCAAACATTTCAAGCAAGGGAGGGTGAGGGGACATAAAATTTGGTACTGATAAAGAATATATATTACATCAAGTCTGGGAGTATTTTAATGTTGCATTGCACTAAATAGCTTATTTAGTTGATGCACTGGTGGAGGTTTTCCCCCTCCCTCATCAGATGGTTTCCCCCTCACACACCCCCCGTGTTACACACACCTGGTCTGTCCCACAGGTGCTTCGCCCCTCCCCAGTGGCATCCCATTGGCTCCGGTTCTCTCTCCCCCACGCCCACAGGAGGTTTTATACCCCTAGAGTATAAAACTCTCCTGTGTGAGAGCTCTAACCCCTCTTTTGTACCTGGGTGACCCCATCATCTGTGTCTTGCACCAAGCCAATAAACAGGATACTTGCACCCACGTGGAGAAGAGCGCCTCTCATCTTTTACCTTTGTCTATGCGGGTCCGTGTGGGCTAGAGTCTTAAGCTAGCCGGATTGGACTCATATAAGGCCCAGGAAAAACACGGATTACCGCAGGTGGCGCCCCACGTGTTTGTCTCCCACGACGGCCACGAAGGAGCTGGTAATTCCACTAGTGAATTATGTTAGCTTTGGGGCCTTTCCTCTGCCTCTGATTTCTTTGTCACGTTTTTGTCGGCAAGAAGTTTAGAGGGTGGAATCGAGAACCCGCCGCACCCACAGCGGATCAATTCCAGACGAGGACTTCTATACAGCTTTCACAGCCACACTCCCCAGGCGGGGTAAGTATTCCCTGCGGTTGTTAGTGGGACCCTGGGGGAGCCCCCGGAGGGTGGGGGTGAGCTCTCAGTGAAGGGAAACCCGGTCCCGAGGAGGTTTGCGAATTCCGCGAGGTTTTGCACGGGTGGAGCTGCTCGGCGCTGTCTGTGCTGTCTTGGCAGCAGCGGGGTTCCGTCGGTCGGGTTTCCACGGCTAGCTGCTCCCAAAAGCAGCGGCACTTTGGGCGTGGCGCGATTCGGTGGCGCAGGCAGGTTTCGCGGTAAACCCAGTGCTACGGGCAGCTTTCGCCACGGCGGCGGCGCGGGCAGTGGCAGGAAAGCCGCCGCTTGCATTTTTCCCGTGAGTGGTCGCGCCCGGGCAGCGGCAGACCCCAGCAAGCAGCGGCGAACCGGCACGGCCGGCTCCGAGCACCCGCGTAGCGGTTACGTGGCGTGGGGGAGTCGGCAGCGGGCGCCCACCATTTTAAAAGCCGCGGTGTTTTTACGCAAGCAGTTCGTCTCTCCTCCGGAGAGGAGGGGGAGGGAGGCTGACGGATTCTTTCCCGGATTGGCTGTGGACTCAGTGCTTTCAGTTTTGTTTGTACTAGCTGTATAAAAGGTAGATTGAGTGCTGCAGAAAGCAAAAATGGGTGGTAAGATTTCTGCTACACAGAGAGGCATTTATACCCAACTTTTAGAAACACTAAGTAGTGGAAACATTACAGTTTCCAAAGCAGTTTTGAAATGGTTCGTTCGGTGGATTTCTTTACATTTTCCTCAGTTTACCCAGCAGAATGTTCATTCTGTCTCTGCCTGGGAAAAAATAGGAAACTTGTTAACAGCCAAAGCGGAACAGGGAGATGGGACAGTGTCTCAGTTTTTTTCCTGTGTTCCTGGTGATTCAGAAAGCAGTCCTAAAGAGGGATTCTAAAGGACAGCCAGCACAAGTCTCCCCTCCCGCAGCTCCTCCCACTCCCTCTGACCCTGAACTGAGAAAGTCATGCGAGGCTATCCGGCAATTTCAGGGTAACTGGCACTGCCACTGCTTCCCTGGCCTCCCACCTCTCTCTCAGTACCCTGGCAGTTGTGCACAGGCTGACAGTGTACCTTCAGTGCACCCGTCTAACCCAACTTCTACTATCCCGAGCTCGCGTTCTCACCCCCCCACTTCCAAAAATGGCTGCGACCGCATGGTTGGCATTCAGGATACTGCCGACCGCATGGCTGGAGCCCAAAATGACGGCACCCACGTGTTTCAGCCCTCCACTTACCCTTCTTCTCCCCACAATCCCTTTCGCCCACCTGTCCCCAACCCCTTCCGGTCTCACAACCCTTTCCTTCCCTCGGACACTCCTCCCCCTCCCTTTGTCTCCCCGCCCTCCATTACGTCAACTGGTGACCCCGCCCCTGGTTCCCACAGTTGCCCCGCCTCCCTGCCTGTTCCCCACGCCCCCTTGCCTGGGTCCCAAGAGCGTGGGGCCGAGGGCTGGGGGGGTGGGGCTGATGGCTGGGGGGGTTGGCCCTTGCCTGCTTCCCATGGTGGTGGGGCAGGGGGAGGGGATGTCCCCCCTCCTAGCTACCCAGGTGACAGGGTGGGGGGGGCCGAGGCAGGGGGTGTACCCTCTCCCATTCCCCATGGAGGTGGGGTGAAGGGTGTTTCCCTGCGTGCTTACCAAGACAGTAGGGCTGAGGGAGGGGGTGATCCCCTTCCCAGTTTCCATGGGAGTGGGGCTTGGGGACAGGGTGGTCTCCCTGCCGGGTCCCACAGGGGTGGGGCTGAAAAGGGAAACCCTGGAGTCAAAAACCAAGAGGAAGAAGCAATCCCCTTGGTAGCCCCAGTTCAATACACAGGTGGTAGGGCTGGTCCTAGAACCTATCAGCCCTTCTCATATCATACAAAGCGCGAGTTATGCAAAAGTCAATTAGAATTTGGGAGAAGTAGTGAAATTTTTAGAAGCATGATGAGAGCTACATTAACATCCCTTGAATTTGTTCCTACTGATATAGTGGATCTTTTCCAGTGCCTGCTTACCCAGTCAGAGTTTGATCTATGGGAAAGCTCCTGGAAGAGATCTCTCAGAGATCTCGTGGAAGAACTCAAACAAACCCCTCAGGGTGCCAAAGATTTAGAAAACAATAACATTACTTATGAACATTTATGCGGCGAGGGGGAGTGGGATAAGCCTGAGGACCAAGCTCGGTTGTTGTCCAAATTCATTCTAGATAAGGTTTCAAATGTTGCATACAAGGCTTTTAACCACCTACCAACTGTTGAACCTACTGGTAGTTTTCTTGACATTAAACAGTCTCATTCAGAAAGTTTCTTGCAGTTTGTCAACCGACTCCATGCACAGGTTGAGAGACAAGTACGGGACCCCAAGACACAAATGGAAATAGTGAAAGAGATGGCACAGAGGAATGCCAATGAAGTCTGCACCAGGGTGCTCCTGGGACTGCCTCTCAACCCCCCGCCTACACTGGCAGAGATGATCGAAGCCTGTGCTAGGAAGGCGGAACTGTTTGCTGCACGGGAGGCGTGGTCAAGGCCAACAAACCCAGAGATGGTGGCAGCTGTATCTCCGGGAGTCAGGAGGCGACAGATGTCACCAGAACAACTTCAAGATGTCATTTGCTTCATATGCAAAAAACCAGGACACTTTGCCCAGGACTGCCCTCAAAGCCAGCAACAAAAGACACCCTTCACACCAAAAAAATCCGAAGTCAGCGCAAACCCGCCCAGTGCCACGACATAAATGCGGCGGGCTTCCCTGAAGGGAAAACCTCCTTCAAAACAGAAAGGGGGGAGGAAGGGAAGTGGGATGCAGGAAAACAACATTGCCATTTACAGGATAAAATCTGGTGGTCTCACAAGCGTTTCAAGCTCGTGACCACCAAAGCTTTTGCTTTCAGGTCTACCCAGTGGATGGTCATTGGAGTGGGCCTACCTGAGGACTCGCAGAACTTTACAAAAGATTGCACAAAATTGGACAGTGAGCACTTTGTTATTGGGGACACTGCACACACACCCATGGAGATTAAGGTGGCTCCCATGACAATAAAAGGGGGCATACCTAACCTCATTCTCCTGGCACGTTGTCCACAGCCACCCTTCTATTTGGCCAAGGGGCAAATCATCGCCCAGGCCATTCCTGTCCCAGCAGACATTTCAGTAGATGACAAGGCGCCTAGTGTGTACTGGGCAGAAGTGGTTGGCGAGGACAAACCCATCATGGGATGCAACCTGATGCGTGGAACAGAACATCTCCACATGGAAGGGTTGCTTGACACAGGGGCAGATGTGACAATCATACCCGAAAGGTTGTGGCCATCACATTGGGATTTGCAGCCCGTGGCTGGCCAAATCCAAGGTGTAGGAGGAGTCACATTGCCAAAGATATCAAAAAGCATCGTGCAAATTGAGGGACCAGATGGAAAATTGGCCAGTGTCCGTCCATTTGTTACTCATTACAAAGCTCCCTTGTGGGGTAGAGACACCATGTCCCAGTGGGGAGTCAAATTGGTCATTCCTAAGACACCCCATGATTTTTAAAAGCGGCCACTGTGGAGCGCCTCACCCACAAGTTAACATGGCTAAATGATGATTCAGTCTGGGTAAAACAGTGGCCACTCAGTAATGAAAAGATAAAGGTGCTCGAGGAGCTAGTGGAAGAACAATTAGCTAAAGGACACATTGAAGAGACATCTAGCTGCTGGAATTCCCCAGTCTTTGTAATAAAAAAGCCAGGGAAGGATAAGCGGCAGCTCCTCCAAGATTTAAGAGAAATAAACAAAAGAATTGTGGACAGGGGGTCTCTCCAACCAGGGATGCCCTCCCCAGCGATGCTTCCCCAAAATTGGCACTTGGCTGTCCTAGACCTCAAGGACTGTTTCTTCCATATTCCTCTACACCCGGAAGATGCTCCAAGGTTTGCCTTTTCGGTTCCTACCACCAATCGAAAAGCCCCAATGAAGCGCTACCACTGGAAAGTATTGCCACAGGGAATGAAATGCAGTCCTTCCATCTGCCAGTGGTATGTGGCTTCATTGCTGTCCTCAGTGCGCGCCCAGAAGAAAGAGGCAATCATCCTACACTACATGGATGATGTGCTTGTGTGTGCCCCCGATGACATAATACTCCAAGACACACTTGACCTAGTGGTTAAAGTTTTAACCTCTGCTGGATTTCAATTGCAGGAAAACAAGGTTCAGAGGATGCCACCTTGGAACTACCTGGGCTTGCAAATCACTGTGCAGACCATTGTTCCGCAGAAATTGGAAATTAAGAGTGATCCCAAAACCCTAGCAGATCTCCATTCCTTGTGTGGGTCTTTGAACTGGGTCAGGCCTTGGCTGGGTCTCACCAACAGGGACCTAGCTCCCCTTCTCAATTTACTGAAGGGAGAGAGAGAGCTAGTCTCTCCCAGGGAACTGACCCCAGAGGCAAAAACCGCCCTCCAAAAGGTTCAGAAGGCTTTGGCCGAGAGGCAGGCTCATCGTTATAAGCCGGAGCTGCCTTTTGAATTCATTGTTTTGGGGAAGTTACCACACATACACGGATTGATATTCCAGTGGTTTGAAGTACAAAAAGATCCACTTCTAATCATAGAGTGGGTTTTCCTCTCCCATCAGAGATCCAAAACCATCACACAGCCACAGGAGCTGATAGCTCAGCTGATCTGGAAGGCCAGGTTAAGATTGCGTGAGCTGGCCGGTTGTGACTTTGAGTGTATTCACCTTTCAGTCCATCGTGCTAAGGAGGGAAAGGGCTCTCCTGAGAAGTTGACAAAGAAAATGTTCAATGACCTGTTCCAGAACAATGCCAGTCTCCAGCTATCCCTGGACAGCTACAGAGGACAGGTATCAGTCCAGGCCCCGTCACACAAGCTGTTCAACGAGGAATTCCACCTCATTGCTCCTGAGAAAAAGAGTCGTAGGCCACTCAAGACGCTTACAGTGTTCACTGATGCATCTGGAGCATCCCACAAGTCGGTGATGACTTGGAGAAATCCCCAGACCCAGCATTGGGAAGCTGATGTTGAGTTTGTGGAGGGGTCGCCCCAGATTGCTGAACTGGCCGCAGTCGTGAGACCCTTTGAGAAGTTTTCGAAACCAATTAATTTGTTACCAATTCAGCCTACATGGCGGGAGTAGTGTCCAGGGCGGAGCAGGCAGTTCTCAAGGACATTGAGGATGAGCATCTCCACAGGTTGCTCTCAAAACTAATTTATTTGGTTTCACAGCGGGAGCACCCTTTCTATGTGATGCACGTGAGGTCACACACCGATTTGCCAAGCGAGATCGCAGAAGGTAATCGCAAAGCAGATTCCCTTGCAGCTCCAGCAGAAATGGCACGCCTTCCAGACATCTTTCAACAGGCAAAACTAAGTTACCAACAATATCATCAAAATATTCCAGGTCTAATCCGCCAGTTCCAACCAACACGAAGTCAGGCTCGAGCCATTGTGGCCACCTGTCCCAATTGCTAGCTTCAAGCAGTGCCATCCCTGGGTGTTGGGGTTAACCCCCAAGGCCTTGGCAGCTGTGAAGTGTGGCAGACGGACATCACACACATTCCCAGCTTTGGTCGCATGAAATACGTACATGTCAGCATAGATACATACTCAGGTGCGGTTTATGCCTCTGCCCACACAGGGCAAAGGGCTGCGCTTGCTAAACAATACTTGCTGCAAGCCTTTTCAGTATTGGGGGTCCCTAGGGAGATCAAGACTGACAATGGCCCAGCGTATGCCTCCAAGGAGTTCCTGGAGTTTGTCCAGCAGTGGGGAGTGGAGCATAAGACAGGCATTCCCCACTCCCCCACAGGTCAAGCTGTGATCGAACGTGCCCACCATACACTCAAAGAAGTCCTGGCTAGGCAGTGAAATTATGTAGTGTAGATGACTCCACAAAAAAAGCTCTGTAAAGCCTTGTTTACCATCAATTTTCTGAATTGTTCATTTGAAAACATGAACCCTCCAGTAATACGTCATTTCAATAATAACAACCGGTTTAAGTTGTCACAGCATCCACCAGTTCTCATTAAGGACCCAGAAACTTGGACAACCAAGGGTCCTTATGAGCTCGTCACCTGGGGGCGTGGTTATGCATGTGTATCCACCCCCTCAGGCCCTCGATGGATACCCCAAAAGGGGGTAAAACCTTTCATCCCTAAAAATCCAGCTCCAGCAGACAAGGATGAGAAGCAAGCAGCTGTTGCCTCCAAGAGAAGACGCCGCCGGGAAAAGAAAGAAAAATCATCATAGAAAAGTCAGCTGCATTCCGGCAACCCATGAACTTGTATGTATTTTCTTTTAAAAAATTGTCTGCTTTCCTTTGTAGAACAGGAAATCTACCTCCCACTTAACCTCACGAAGAGCCCTGTCCGAGTTGTGATCCTGTTCGCGCTGAGCAGTCTGACAGCTGCGTGGATTGTTCGTCAGCCACGCCAAAACATCTGGGTGACCCTGGCACAGACGCTCCAACAGGACTGAGCTGCATGAACCTAACATCAAAGTCACCCGACATCCACGCAGCCCTCCGAGAAGTAAAAAGCCTGATCAGACAAGTCAAGCAAGAATCTGAGGACTGTTCAAGGACTGGAGACTCTCGGGGTGGTGGACAAATTTTCCATCAGTAGCACAAATGGTCCAACACATCTCCTTTCAATTTTAGTTAACAGAAAAAGTGGAGGTGTTGTATTGCACTAAATAGCTTATTTGGTTGATGCACTGGTGGCAGGTTTTCCCCCCTCCCTCATCAGATGGTTTCCCCCTTGCACACCCCTTGTGTTACACACACCTGGTCTGTCCCACAGGTGCTTTGCCCCTCCCCAGTGGCATCCCATCGGCTCCGGTCCTCTCTCCCCCGCCCCCATCCCCTAGGGTATAAAACCTCCTGTGTGAGAGCTCCAAGCCCTCTTTTGTACCTGGGTGAACCATCATCTGTGTCTTGCACCAAGCCAATAAACAGGATACTTGCACCCATGTGGAGAAGAGCGCCTCTCATCTTTTACCTTTGTCTATGTGGGTCTGTGTGGGCTAGAGTCTTAAGCTAGCCGGATTGGACTCATATAAGGCCCAGGAATAGCACGGATTACCGCACCCAAGGAGAACAGAAAGCTTGGGTAGGAACAGTAAAGAGCAGCAGGCCTTTTGTAAAACAGCAGGAGCAATCTGACAGCTGAATTTCCTGCTCGGAGCACCTGAGGTGTAGCCGTGGTGAGGCAGGAGTATTGATTGCACAAGAGAAAAAGCAATATGTAGAGCCACT
Organism: Serinus canaria; assembly: GCF_022539315.1. Taxonomy (NCBI): domain Eukaryota; kingdom Metazoa; phylum Chordata; class Aves; order Passeriformes; family Fringillidae; genus Serinus; species Serinus canaria. Next base: position 13,007,600 of record NC_066343.1, read on the forward strand.
ATCCAGAGGTCTGTTACAAATTTGATTTGATAGAAAATACAGTTTTTATTTTTCTTCCTTTGTCAGTGCTGCACTTCCACCATTTTAGACATCATCATGATGGGATGGACTTAAAAACAAGAGAAAGAATGAAATCCTGCACTGCCCTGCTGCAGCCAAGGCAGTCAGGTCATATTTCTGGGGCTGCAATTGTGTGAATGAAGGCATAACAGTGGTACTAAGCCTTATGCAAGCCACAGCCTTCCTTTGGACATCAGTGTGGATGGACAATTTTGTTCACAGCTCATTTTTTGCTTCCATGGTTTTCCCCACTCTCCCACAACTTCTTAAACTGGTACAACCCAGAAATATTACTCTGATTTAGTAGGGCTTGCAATAGGAACAGACTTCTGAAGACAGCCCTGACACTCATGTTTTGTAGATCAGGCTGTTTCTGGATCTATAGTATCTATAGTATCAACAGTGTTTTCCTGTTTTTCCTCTGTAACAGGAGGCTGTTTCCCTCCTGTTACAGAGGAAAAAACTTGTATTTGCTCTCTTTATATTTTACTCTGCATTAATAGTCTGAGCAGTCTGTTACTGCATCACTGAGGGAAGGCTAATCTTGCAGTTATCCAAGGACCTATCAAAACACCTTCAAGGGATGAAGAAAGAATGAGGAGGAAAACAATAACAAAAACAAAATAAACAAAACAAACAAAAAAATCTTTACTTCTTTCTTTCTTTCTTTCTTTCTTTCTTTCTTTCTTTCTTTCTTTCTTTCGTTCTTTCTTCTTTCTTTCTTTCTTTCTTTCTTTCTTTCTTTCTTCTTTCTTTCTTTCTTTCTTTCTTTCTTTCTTTCTTCTTTCTTCTTTCTTTCTTTCTTTCTTTCTTTCTTTCTTTCTTTCTTTCTTTCTTTCTTTCTTTCTTTCTTTCTTTCTTTCATATTCTGAGAATTATAGTCACAGCATAATTGACCACAGTTAGCAATACTACTCTCTCAGTAAAACCTGCCTTGAAAATAAAATTCACCAACTTTAATTCTTCCACAGTATAAAAGTCAGATACGGGTATGATGAAAGGAGGCCCTGGATCTGAACATTTGCTCATCCATGCTCATTACCAGCCAGCTGCCATGGCCTGGCCCTCAGGAACAGAGCAGAAACAAAAGAACAAACACGGAATGATCCTTCCTCCAGAAACCTTCACCTGGTTCTGTCATGTTAGGGACTTCTGAACTGGGTGTTGCAACTTAACTGTTGCATTCACCCATCCATGAAGCAAATTCCTTCTGTGAACATGTCTAAAACTTTTCTGAATTAACAGCCTTTTTCAATCCCCAATATCCTGTAGCAATGAATTGTACTCCCAAATTAAAGTGTGTAGAAAGATATTCCATGCATCCTTTTAGTACCATACTATATTGGTAGCTCAGGAAAACTGCAGCCTGTCCTGATCCTGTTAGAAATAGGGTGAACAGTAAAAAGACCTCACATGTAGTTATTGGTAAAACACCCATGTTCTTACCTCTTTTCAGTTAACTTTTCAGTAAATCTTCCAATAGTAAAGGAAATGCTCAGTCAAGGGATAAACAATCATTAGAATAAAAACTGTGCACTTACTTAATGTGTAAATTTCCTCAGTTTCCTCTTTCTGTGCTTTTTTTTAACTTTGATTATGAGTAACTGTGCCACAAATTTAATCTTATATGTATTTTCACTCCCATGAGTTCTACCATACAAATTATAATCATATATCCCATTCAAACCAGAAAAATATATTTTTACAAAGAAAGAAAAATCATCTTCTGTATTTCACAGCCTTTGTATTTTAGCCTTATATTTTCATCCAGAATGTTTCATTAAGTATAAAAACTTTAAAAAAATTATGCAAGAAATCAACAGTAAAAGAAAACACATGGTTTTATTATTGACACATTATAAGAAGGGGTTTCTTTCTGTGTTGATGAAACCTTTAGTGCATACTGTAGTAAACATTTGCAAAACTTTTCATGCATGTTGTGGTAAATATCATATCACACTGATACATGCAAGGATGTTAATTTCAACACAATTGACTTTAGAAATATTCTGCATCTACTTCCAACTCTACAGTCTGCGCTAATGAGGACTTGCCTATTTTTTCAGCTGTATGAGAAAATAAAAAAAATAAATAGAGACATCTCATTTGCCTCTTTGCCTTCCTGTTAAATCTCTGCAGGCACTCAGCTTAAAATGCAAAAACAAAAACTCTTTGGTTTTACAGCCATTAAGTATCAACAGTGTTTTTGTTGAGCAGGGATTGGACAGAGCCAAGGCCTTTGCTGCTCCTGGTGCTGAGACCCAGCCAGGACAGCGGACCCCAGCTGATCCCAGGGATGTTCCAGACCATGTGGCATCATGATCAGTGTAACAAGTGGGGGCTGAAAGGAAGGGGGGACACATGAAGTGATGGCATTTGTCCTCCCAGGTCACTGTAATGTGCAATGGGACCCTGGGAATGGCTGGACACCTGCCCGGCCATGGCAAGCAGGGAATTCATTCCTTGCTGTGCAAGCAGCTTTTGCTTCCCCTCTTAACCTGTCTTTATCCCAACCCACAAGTTTTACCCTTCTGATTCTCTCCCTGATCCCACTGGTGGGGGAGTGAGTGAGCAGCTGTGAGGGGCTGGGCTGCTGGCTGGGGTTAAACCACAACAAGAGTGAAAAAGAATGGGAAGGCACTTTGAAAACATTATGTTTTTGTGTTTGGACCTTACTAGAGTGGTCGCTGCAGAATGGCATTACACATGGAACACTGGTTACTGTTCTTTTTCAGGTCCTAGCCTGAGCAAAGAAAGTGATGGAAATACTTAGTCTAAGCATGGTTTCAAGCTGATTCTTGGTATCAGACACCAGACAAAACCCTGTCCCAAGTGCTCCATTTCCTCTCTCTGCCCTGATTTGGGCAAAAAAATCTAGCTGAGAACTTTTTATAAATGTAGAAACATTTGGTTATTATTACTTAAACCAGGTGCCATATCACTCGTCTTTGCTTGTGCCCTCACTAGTCTAATCCTGTCTAAGAAGCCACCTACTTAAAAAGTGCTGCAGACAGCTACATTTGGGGTTGATGGGAATGGTTACTGTTATGGCCTATGATAGAAGGTTGCAATTGAGATCCCTTTCTTGAAAATTAGTGAGGAGGCTACCAATAGCATGTCTTGCTTCTTGTCTAAATTCGGCAGGTGTATTCAGGGCAGAAATAAATAAGACATAGTGAAGTAAGGCTTAGAAAGAGTATATGAGCTTTTTTATTTTTTCTGAACCATAAGGAAACAAAAGCATACAGCAATTGTTTATGGAAAGTGAACATTGTTTATAAAATATGTTGGTCTTGTTAGACACGACCTCTGAATCAGTCCTTAACTTGACAGTCTAACCCAAAATCATCCATAGAAGCTCCTGGGGAGGCAGCATTTTATCCAAGTGTCATGGTTTTAGACTGGGCACAATGCCAGTGCCTCCATGAAAACACATCCACCTGGTGTCTACTGTGGGATGTGACCAAGAAACAGAGCAAGCAAACACCAACTTAGGAATAAAAGGAAAAAAACTTTATTAACACACACACACACACACACACACACACACACACACACACAAAGAACAGAATGGAAATCTTTCAAACACATTTCTCCTCCCCCTCTCAACCCACATTACAGCATACAGTACCAACTCAAATCTCCCTTCAGTCCCCATCTCCCAGGTGTTAATTCTCAGTCCATTATCCTTCTTCAAACAATCAATACATTCTATTAAAGAGGAAGGAGTCTTCTCCTTGTGCCATTTCTTGACTAACCCCTTTCCATATTCCATGCTCTCACCATGGAAATGGACCAGAAGATTGCTTTTGGGGTTTCTCTTTTTAAGGATACTTGGGTCAGTTCCACAAAACGACAGTCTCTCCATTTTGGGATAACAAAATCCCCCCCATTTCCCCCGGGGCTAGGGCTTCACGACAGAAATCCTCTTCATTTCTGATTTCTGCCCACCACTACTCTTCACTGCCTTTCTTGGATCTGAGCCATTGCTTTCCCCCCAAAACCGCAGTCTCTGTGTTACAATAGAAAGTTAGTCCGTCCACAGCCGAAAAAAACTGCTCCTCTGTTTATCTCTTCCCAAGTAAATTCTTCTCATTATCTCCACTACTCCCTACTCACACAAACCTCTCATTTCACTTGTCCATTTCTTCTTGTTCTTATCTCTTTCCTCCGGGAGGATCAACGTTTGGAAGGTTTCCATCATGAAGAAAAAAGTTAAAATCATCTCTAGGTGCCGGACTCTCTTCTCACTCTTGGCCGACTTCCCAGGAGCTGCACGGCGCATCTTATCTCTTTTCTCTCCTTTCTCTCTCTCTCTCTCTCTGGGAAGCGGGGTGTGGGGGGGGGAATTGCTCGGTGCTCCTCACTACTTCCACCCCTCCATCCTTTCACTTCCCCCCCCCCCCCCTCGGTCTCTCTCTCTCTCTCCAAGATCCAAGGCCTCCGGCCTAGCTCACGCTGCCTCGTGGCCTTTTCCCTCCCCCACCCGGCCTACAGCCGGAGGGGGAGAGAGAACTGACCTGATCCCTTTGCTGACCGACAAGCAAGAGAGTGCCACTTCCTGGGAGTTCTACTTTTATACCCTGTGTTCTCAGAGGCGGAACCATCTCCTCATTGGCCCAAACAGGTGCCAATATTCACACCTGAGCCCCCACTGGGCTAACCACTGTCTCCAAAATAAAACCACTTCCTTTCAAACCAGGACGCCAAGGAATTCAGAAGCTGCTAAACAGACTGATATTTATCACAGACAAAAGAAACATTTGCATCCTGCAGTGCTGCAGCCCAGCTCAACAACTTAGAAACAGAATCTCTCTTTCCTTTTTGTACCTGCTCCTCACTCATAACTGTTTGCTCATCCTCACAGAAGGCTTGTCTGCCCTTGGTTCTCCCAGGTCTCTGCTCTCCTAAACAAAAAGCAGCCGTGACCTTTCATGCTCAGTTATGCTCGGCTGTAGAGATCATGAAATTTCGTAAGAATAGAATATTGGAATTTCTAGATGACTGACTTCTTGTGCTTGAAAAGTCATGGGATTTTGAGTCACAATACTTGCAGTGATTAACCACAAATGCTCTCAGCCAGCTGAAGGAAATAAAGAGGATTGGTGAGTATTAATCAATAGATTAAAGAGTTCAGAGTTAAATTTCGGTCTGTTTAAGCACTCTAAATCAGCTATGTTAGAGAATAATGTATGGGTTTCACACCTCTTAATTAAAGGAATCCATTGGACTGTAAAGTCTGGATTCTTCTCAATGAGGCAGCTAAGATGTCTTCAGCAACAATCTCTTCCCAGCATTTTGCTCAGATAAAGAACAAGGTCATGGCAACAAGGGATCCATAATAATATGGAAAACCAAACTTGTAAAAATGAATGCAGTATGTAATGGGATTGTCCAGGTTATGTGGTGCAATAAAATAAAATGTTGAAGAGATGAAAAGAGAGATTTGACTATAATTGAAAATGTACCCATACAAATCTTCTGGGATCAAGGAGATTTTCTCTAAATTATTTCATGTGTCAAATAAAAAATGCCTCAAGAACAGGTTGATGACTTACTTAATCCTTGCTTAAAAATTGTATCATGCCTACAGAATAAAATCTGGTTTCTGGCTGTTGACAGTAAACTATTTTTTAAACTGGAACTGAGTTGTGCCTAAATTTCTATGAGTAAATTTTTCTTGCTATTTTATTATCATCAGTGAATTTCTGAGCACCATGGATGAAAGCCATTAAATTTTCAGGTAATTTAGGACATTTTTCTCTATCTTCATTATGCACTGCACTAGATCTCCTACAGTGGTTGACCTCAGCAAATTGTGTAAACACAACTGAATTACTGCCTAATTAGCAGAGGAACTATTAAAACTGTTGGGTTTGGAGTATGTGTTGGGGGTTTTTTGTTTTGTTTTGTTTTTTTTTTGTTTTTTCTTTGTTAATAATGAGCAAATTGTTTGTAAAGCCCTTAGTTCAAATCAAGAAATAATGAACTGCTCATTTTAGGGAAGTTTAAGTGGAGTACTCTGGAGGATTTACTTTAAATTCTTTTTCAATTAAACCAAATGTCAGCTTCAGCTTTTCAACTAGTCAAATTACTTTCACTTTAAATATGTTTTTTGGAAATTTTTTCCATTCATCAATGTTTCCATGAGAAATTCTAAGAAATTGTGATTCATGATTGCCATCAATTTGAAGCTGCACTGAAGGCCTCAGCTAATACAGGTATTTTTAGTCAGCTAGAGGCTGGCTCCAGTGAAAACAAGAGCATCCACATCATCTATGAAATGTCTTCTCCCTCATCCAGAGCATGCTAGAAAGTGGGTTTCACTAAAAGACAAATGGCATCACCAAAAATTAAAAGTATCCCTTGACTTACCCAGTTTGAAAACCATATTATTAGAGCACAGGAATTTTTTGTGATTTAGGTTGTTAAGGGCTTGACAAAGGTCAAATCATTTGTATTTAGGATTTGCAATTCTGCATTTGTTGCAAGTCTCTAGGAGATCAGGGAAAAAAAAATTGAAAACTTGACTCTGTTATGGATAACATCACACATCAGGAGTCCTGATGAAGTCTAGGCAAAGCGAATAATCATAACTTCCTGTAACAGAGCCCAGGCATAAATTCTGATCAGATTGGCTGGAAAATAATTTAAGATTTCACAGATGGATAAATAAATGTATTTTATCTGGTTCAAGGTGAAAAAAACTAATCTACTCTTCCTTTCCTGATAGCTATCTGAACTCTCATATCTAATTTAGTATTGTCTGCTCTGCTACATTTCCATTCAGATCTGAGGATATGCCATATGTTTTACCCATTTTTCTCATTACACTTACAAAGCTTGGATGCTTTTTACTGAGAAGTGTGTCGGCATTTTTGTTCTTCTTTTTCTTTCTTTTTTTGTTTTTCTTTAGGCGACACAGAGCAGCCACTCTCAGAGAATGCAAAACTATTGGAATAAGGCCGACAAGAGCTGCTGGAGCACTTGGAAAAAAGCTGTTGAATAGAGGAAGAACCTAGATTCAGTAAATAATCAAAAACATTTTGATCTCCTCTCTTTACTTCTTTTTCTCCTTCTTTCTCTGTCTTCTTCTTTTTCCTCTTACGTTTTGTCTTTCCTTTCATGAGACCTGCAGACTGCAACTGTGATTGCTGAGGTGAGGCAAAATGTATGAGATTAGGGTTCTTCTCCAAAAGAAGGGGACATAAAATATTTTACTGAAACGGAACCCTTTTGCTAGAAAGGCAAGCCTCAGACTTATGTCCCAATGACAGCTCTGCCTGCACCTGCTGGAGCACATCATCCTCAGATGCAGGTGACTTTATTGCCTGGGCAGCTCCGACTGGGCTGCAGATCCCTTGCCAGCAGTTGCAGCACTGGGCTGTGAGAGGAGAAATGGTTTCCCTGCTCTAGAGCACCTCTAGGGCACTCCTAAACACAGACCTGAGGGCTTGGTTTGTTTCATTACTGAAAATGCTGTCCTCATCTGGGCTGTGACCTGAAATGGATGATTGAGCATGGTCTATGCAAAATCTTTTTTCCTTATGTCTGTTTCCCTACCATTTCTGTTTAAAACACATTTTCTCCTCTTGGATGTGCAGTCTCATTTTTTTTCTTGCCTCAGAGCTGTTATATACACACACTGACAGCAAGAAATACATATTTATTAAACTTGATTTTGAAATCTTCATTATTTCTTCCACAAGTCTCTTAAGGGACATATCCCCTATCATTTAATATATTTTGCTTCACTTTGAAAAGCATTACTTCCCTCCTTTTGGAATCTTAAATCATAGTCTGCAAAGGAAAAGAGAGGTTTTCATGAGCCAAAATATTTGAGGTGTTCACAGTTCTGCTAAAGGACACTTCCACAGAAATGAGGGGCTGGGACTTATTTCCATTTCCTACATAACTCACCAAGTCTGGCTGGCTGTAGTACAGCCTTGGAAGATGTTCCTCATCCTAAATTGTGTCTGTGCCCTCTGCTGAGTGTGCTGGGAGATCAGGCATGAGGCAGCCAAGCCTCTCATCTTACAATTGTGTCAATGTTTTCCCCAATCCTCAAAGCCTCACACACTTGACCATGCCCATCCTTTGCTACAGGCAAAGGTTTTCCAGATGCCCTTTCCCAGACCTTCCAATAAGGTTTTGACATAGCTACAATGTGAAAACAGTGGTTTTACTTCCCTGAGCTACAAAAATCAAGTGATCTACTCCTTTGTCCCACAGATACTCTTGGCTGAGTGTGTGAGGTGATATCCCAGCTGTGTCCCAAAAGCATGCTCAGCCTCATTATCTCAAATCATGCAGGAACACCCACAGTAAAAGCTTTGTGTGCTTTGGCCTGGATCTTTAACTGAGTTACCAGCACGATGCTTTAATCACTAATTGTAATCTACCAGGCTAACAGTGTTTTATAATATTCTGTATCATCTCTATTGCTGACTTGTTAGAAAGCCAGATAAAGGCAAGGAATCATCACATGTGAATGTGGTCCTTCAAAAACCTCTTTCAGTGGAGAGGCTCGGAGGCTTCTGCTTTGTCCAGTTAATTGTGTGTTTACTTCTGCTCCTAACTTTTAATCTGCACCTTTCAGCAAAACAGCCTCCAAAGTTTGATGTGTCCTGTGGTTCTTTGTTGATTCAAATGAATACTTAATTAAAGTTAAATTAATACCTAATCTAAGAGGCATGCTGGCTTTGTTAATGGGATCACTCCAGGTGCATGGCTAATTTCGGAAATGAAAATGACTTATATGCTGTTGGGCATATCAGTGGTCTTGAATCTTCTCAGGACTGAAAAAAACACACTCCTGGCTTTGTTTAGTTACATAGACATATTGTTTGTGTATGAATATATGCATCTTGAATATATTCATATTTTAGGTATGTATATACACACACACTTATCCACATTTGTTCTCACAAGAAAGTCTCTGCTGGATCAGACATTGCAGAACACTTTCAAAGGGAAGGGGAAGAATCTGTGTGTGTATGGGTGCCAGAAATGAATTAATTGATTGTTTGGGGTAAAAACTGTCACTTAGAGGATTTAAGAGAAAGAAACACTTCAGACTACATGAAGTTTTTGGCGCAGTTAGGAATGTCCTATGGGGGAAAAGAAAAAAAAAACACACAACCCTGAAGTGTATTCTTCCATATGATTCATGAACAGTAGGAAATTTGGGAAAGCAATTACTGTCTCCAGTTACCTAATCCACCAAAAAAATTTGCTATTTTTAATAATAATTACATTTGTTGAAATGCAATATTACATTGCATAGTGCTTATTGACTTTTTTTTCATTGGGAACCATATGATTTCCTTAAAAAAAAAAAAAAAAAAAGAGAAAAGGGGACAAGAATATTTATCCCAGTAATTTATTTCATTTTATTGGTTTAGCAATGACAGCATCACGACAAGTTCAATATAAATATACTGAGCACAAATGCACCTATGTGTTTAAATTACATTTTCCAAGAGTTCAGACAAGCTAACAGGGCAATTGTAATATTCATCATGATCTCCTGTGTTAAATAATTTCAGAAAGGAATTTTAGTCTGATATTTTTAAAACTTATTCCCAAAGTACAGTGTGACAAAGTAATTTCTAAATTAGAGTAATTAGATCATTACTGACCAACAGGTTTGTGCAGATTTCGTAGCTGCTCAATTTTCATTTTTCCTGGTGACACATTTCCTCCAATTTTAAAGATGCTTTAAGGCTTTTGAACACTTTTTAGTAGTCATCATCTAATACTCTCATGAGATTAATCTTTCATTAATTTATCTTTGCAGTAGAATTGGACAATACCTGTGCCTATTTTTATATTTATGTGTTTCATGACACATTAAATAATTCAGACTGTTTCAAGGTCACTCTTACTAAAGCTGTTGAAGATCAGAATGGTTCTTGTTATTTCTATATGTGTGTTTGTGTATATTGCCTACGCAGAGACAGGGGATAATGAATCTTCAACTGATTTTAATTTTCCTCACAGCCTTTTGGTGGGAAGTGGATTGCAGAGATGGGAATAAAGACCCAACAGACCAATTTTCCCTGCTGGCATTATCTTTACACACTCTGAAGCTACATTACCTTGCATTTTTTAGGGCTGTAAAGGAAGAGGAATCAAATTGATTTGATTGACTCAAGAGAAACAAGTTAACATTTTACCATGTAAAGGGTGCTTCTTCTGGTTGTCTCTTTCTTTTGAGAGGTTATGTGCAGGAATAATTTCTGTTTGTGATCTCATTTTCCATTTTCACAGATACAGCACCTTTGCCTTGTTTCTCTCATTACTGCATTACATCAAACACTGGTCATTGTAGTGGGCTTTAAGTCCCTCACTCCTCAGCCTCCCCTGCACTGTCTGATGGCAGAAATTCTCCTCCATCAGTGCTTTCAAGCACTGCACTGACAGTCTGCCAGAACACTGCAAAGCTTTAAAGTCCATGGTGACAATGTCCTTTCCAGCTAAGAACAAAGAAATCACTTTGTCAGAAAATCTGATCCAGAAAATATTAATCTTGTATTTCAGCTAAATGCTTCATTTTTCCCTTTCACTTTTCAGGCCAGTGAGGAAAAAGTATAAAAATATATACATTCAAGAAAGAGATGAGGCCAGTGAGACAAAGTAGGTGAGAAAAAATAGCAGGGAAAGGAGCAGAAGCAAAATAAAAAATCTGCAGCCAGCTACATAGGGACACTAAGGAATGTATTTGCTCTGCTACTGGTACAGCACATATTCATCTATTCAGCCTCTATTTCAGGATGCTCTTGGTTCAGATAACACATTAAAATTCTTGTAGAAAATTTTTTATTTTATTTCTTTCTTCAATTCAGAGAAAATTTAGCTTTAATGCCTAGAGGCATTGGGCAAGACATGCATTGGACACAGCACAGAAAAAATCACTGCCTGAAATAAATTTAAAGTCTGAATAGCATTTTAAAGAAAATATGTTCTATGTGAAATACTGTCCACATCATAGAGAGAAGATTGATGTAGAAGTGTCAGAAGACACCCACTTTTTAAGAACTGGAAAAGGTACAGACATAAGAGGAAGAGTAGTATGGACTTTACCAACTTTACAAATTATTACAACAGATTTGACATATTTCTAACCCCTGAACTGAGTAATTCCTATCCATCTCTGAGTCACGTTCATTCCAAGCCAGTTTGGGGCCTGAGGTTTCACACTGCTGGTTTAATGCTTGACAAAATTCATTGGCAGATCTGAGAGCTATTAGCAGCACCCAGTTTAATCGCTACCTTTCATTCTAACTTGTTAAAAAACACCTGCAGTGACTACACACTTTTCTTTTTTTTTTTTTTTTTTTTAAGCCCCCAAAGCAAACATGTCAAGAAACCAAAGGGAAGAAAAGCAAACTCAAATCCAACAGTAACAGGGGCTACTAACTGCAAATACCAAGTGCTGCAGTGACACCAAGAGGTGAAACACCAATTTTCACCCTGCGAGTACAAGGCTGAGTCTCAGTTTTAACAACTCTCATTTCTTCCCTGTTTAAAATTTCCTTCCTCTACCACGGTACCCCATGCCAGTATCAATGTTCAAGTATATTTTCAGTAGCAGCATATAGCTTTCTCTACATAAACCATAAACAGAAATCTATCAAGCTTAAAAAAAAACCAACAAATTTTGTTCTGGTGGAAGAGGAAAAAAAAGTATACTCCCCAACAGGTCCATCTGCTCCTGCTTATACTACACATCAGAAAATTGTGAGAAAATTCATTCAGAGTAAGTCCCTAAATTAAACTGCACAGGATTTAAAAAAAAATGTATGTCAGAGAATCATAGAATATTTTGAGTTGAAAGGGACCTAGTGCCACCTGCAATGAGCAGGGAACACAATTTAGAAGTGTCTCTTTCTCCTCCCTGAATTTAAAGGCCAATTTTGTGACCAAAAGGGCTGCAAGACATTTTGTAATTAGCTACACTAATTTTATTAAGGGCTTTTTTTCACAGAGAGATTCTTTTGGGCAGACACCCAGAAATGTTCAAACACAATGCACATGCACACAACACAGGTTCCCCTCCTTGTAATAATGCTCTGGTACTTTCCAGATTATCATTCACTCTAAGTTCTTCCAAAATTCAGTTCATTCATCTCAAGGCATTTTTTTTCTTGTCTCTGTATCCAAACTGGTACCAATAAAACATTGACACTGCAAATTAAAAAAAAAAAAAAAAATTGTTTGAATTGTTTGGGACTCTTACTACAACACAGAATATTTGATTACATGAGATTACTAATTTTTGTTGGCATTATCATTCCACCTCCATAACCATGTGCTCACATATTTTTCAGTCTCCTGTGATATATCAGCTATCTTTATAGCCACTGTGTCATGCCGGGCGTATCCTAATTAAACTCATTTTTATGACCAGGCCTTACACTGGTGTCGCCCTGATTTTCTAGGATTTTCTAAGCCTTCTGATGTTTACATTCTTGTGGAGAACTTTCTCACACATTGTCTGTAGATAACACATTGTTTTGCATTCCTTTATGGAGGAGGAGAGACTTGATGGACTGTTGGTTTGCCCGGTTGTGTTGGAGAGGTGGCACTGTCACCCTCCGATGGCACTGGGCAAACCAACAGTCCATCAAGTCTCTCCTCCTCCATAAAGGAATGCAAAACAATGTATCTACAGACAGTGTGTGAGAAAGTTCTCCACAAGAATGTAAACATCAGAAGACTTAGAAAATCCTAGAAAATCAGGGCGACACACTGGACTGATCCAGAGATATGTTCCCAAGTAAGAACAAGACTCTGCTTTATGTTTTACCTCTATAAATCCGCTGGAAGTACAGACTTGATATTACTCAGATGCAACTTCAAAATGCAACAAGGACTCAGTAATTTGGAAATTAGCAGAATTAAACAAATACTTTAAAAGTCATCTTACTGCAAAAAGAAATCCTAAACCAACCCAGAATTAATAATTGTAAACACACTGACATATTAATTCACTTGAATATCTAGAGAATATACTCATTCTACAGAAGAAATTCCTGTGTTAATGCACAGGAACTGCAAGCCTACTGATATTGAATTACTTGCCCAAATGTTCTAATTTATTAAATAAAGTTCTAGGAGATATTGATATGTATGTAAATGTAATGCCATCAGAAATTTTGATTTCTTTTATTGATATGGGAAGTTATTCAGGACGAAAACAGAAACTGCAAGAGGAATTTTCTTCTGGGAAATAATCAGTCATTCCACACAGGCTGGCAATAAAGTCCAGTGCACAGGTCTTTTCATTGCTTTGTATATTTATTGGGGAATGTTGTAGTTTTGTCAAGTTCTTCTTGCACTTGCCATACAAATGAAGAAAAACCTAAGTGATAAACACCCAACATCTTCAACAAAACTATGCGGCTTTCTATAAATCTTCACTTCCCTTGCCTGGGGTGCCATCCCATATTTATTCTGCAAGTTAAGAAGATGACAGACAACACAACAAAGATCTGGGCAAACACTCATGATACTGACCTAAGAGGTATCAAAGGTCCAGAAAGAGTAATTTCCGAATCCTGAATAATGAATAATTTCTATCCTGGCCCAAAGAAGATTAAAGGTGTTAGAGTACAGTCTTGGCAGTTTCAGGATGTATATTTCTTTATTTTATTTCATTTTTTAAAAATTTTTATTTTAGAAGTTCATTTCCTATGCAGCAGATCTGAGTTCCAGAAGGGAATTCAGGTGAGAAATATCCAAAGCAGATATTTAAAGGATTCTTAACAAAACTTGTGGATATCAATACATACATATATATATATATATACACACTTATATATAGATACACCTTAAGATCAGATAGATAGATAGATAGATAGATAGATAGATATAAACACACCTATAAACACAACCTTAAGCACTAAGTGAATTTCTGACTATGCAAAGGCTACAAAGGATAACAGCTTGAAATCATCATGAAACTGCAGCTTCCAGTTGTTTCTTGAACTGTTCCCAAACACTGGAAAGAAAAACATCCCACTACCGTTGCAGGGCTCCACATCTATAGGACATGCCTCAGCCCAGCTGCAGAAATGGAGTAGAACCAAAGTTGAAAGCTCATAAGGTCCAAGCTCAAGCTGCTCTTGCTGGACAGTGCATGGTGATGATAATAAAACCTAAGGATTTATAGAAGCTTGACCAGCCTGAACATCATCCTTATCTTCACCAACCCACAGGAAATTGGCATTGAAGAAATTGTCAATTTTCTGATTCGAAAAGTGATCATGTTTCAGGCAAGTCCCTGAGTACATTTGTCTGTTTCACTGTAGATAAGGAAGCTTTGATTAGAGAGAGTCAGAGGTTAACAAACAGATTTAACTAGACTTAACAGAAAGAGGTTAACAAAAGAATGTTCACTCTCCTGTATGCCCAGGCAAACTTCTATTCTGCATTAAAGGAAATTCTAAAAGTTGCTTTGGGTACTGCCATGTTGACTTTTAAACCCATTTCCTGATATTTTCTTGGAAATTATTAAATATGTTTTATTCTGTTTCTAAAAACTCCTGATTTTTTAAGATAAAATTTGGATTTTGTTACCTCATTTGTCAACACAGAATTAAGTAGCACATTTTGCTTTAAAATCCTTGTAGGGAAGATAAAGTCATAGAGGACATTGCAGATCCTAGTTTTTGCTACAGATGCAGGATACTTTTCAGTGAGTGTTAGCAGAGTAATAGCAATGAATAAATGGGAAGACATTACGTAAAATGTAGGGGAAAGGCTCCACCTTTGCACATATACACCTCTGTATGATTAAATTTTAGCCTTTGCAGAGGGTAATGCACAAGATATGAAGTTAAGCTGTGATGAAGTTCAGAGTCTGTCTCTGAAATGGGTAACACAAAAGAGATACACTGGGCACAGCTTTGGAAAATCCAAGTAACAATGCAATGTCATTTCAGGTCATTCACTAAAGTGAGGAGGACTAAAGGAAAAATCAGAATGTAAGACTGATTATCCAGATAGAATAGGATGCAATGTCTGTTTGCTTGTTCTGTGGCCAAATCACCACCCATTTTCATCAGAAATCATCTTTTCTTGTCTGGAGTTTAGGAACAGTTTCTGTCCCTAAAGAGTGACTGAATTCAAAAGACAACTAACTGCACTGATGGAGTCATACAGATCTATCTGACAAATTATTTGTCAGATGCAGCACAATCATCATGATCTGGAAGGGGAAGGAGAAGGAATGTAATTTATCACCAGCAGCAAAATGAAACTTGGGCATCTGTATTAAGCTGTCTGGCAAAGTCAGTGGTCAATCTAGTGGTGAAGAGTTTACAGCAACCACTTTGAAAGTGCCAGATGTCCAGGGAGATTTGGGTGCAGGCAGCAGAGTGCAGAAATCAGAAGGCATAAGATGTGGATGAACCTAAACAGCTCTCAGAAGGAAGTGGAGGTCCAATAAAGGAACTTAATTTGACAGAAGAAGGACTTGGTTTATAAGTCACTACAGAACAACTAAAAGTCTTTCTGCAAAGGCCTGGTCTAAGCAGGCAGATGCAGGAGAAGTGATCTAACAAAAGCACATTCTGATTTATATAGATATAGATATAGATATAGATATAGATATAGATATAGATATAGATATAGATATAGATATAGATATAGATATAGATATAGATATAGATATAGATATGTAGATATGTAGATATGTAGATATATAGATATATAGATATATAGATATATAGATATATAGATATATAGATAAGCAGTGCTTAAGGATCAAGCATGGAGGAACTCTTGCAGATCCCAAGACACATAACTGGTCTGAACAAAATTATCTTTCCCTGTACAAATTGTGATCAAACCCAGCTGCTGTACAGCCAGGTATTTATTGTCATATATACCCATACATTACTTTGGTTTGAGCAGAACATTTGGGAGAGACAGAAAAAAATAGCACTCTGTAACCTGAATTGCTGCTCGAAACTGAATACACTGAAAAAACTCCTGCTAGCCTTCCCATCCCAGTGCAAGGGAAAACATTAGACCTTTTGCATGATAGAGGAGGAATTTTCACAGCTGATAGGATAAAACAGTCTGTTAGGAAGGTTTTCATGTTTATAAAATAAAGAGGTTCTGAAATGTAGGGAACTGAAGGGAAAAGTTCTGTTACAGAAAAGGGTGTCTTGTCAGGATGTTATGCAATAAAGGCTTTTCAAGTGCAAAAAATATGAGTGTTTGAGTTCTCTTTGACAGAAAACAGAAGAAAATGGCATAGAGGCACTTTGGAGTTTTCCAGAATATTCTCAGACAATAACTCATGCAGCTTCAGTTTGAAATTGGGACTATAATAAATACTCAGATTTATGAGAAATAGTCATAGCATCTGACATCATCACTTAGAAACTTACCCAAGCAGTGAAAGAGTATTATTGCAACCACATAGTTTGGCTGTAAAACCTCATATAAAAAATAATATCTGAGTAGCATGAAAGCACTCTCTTTTTGATCAAGAATAGTTTATGTTGTATATGCTGTCTCTAAGGGAAGAATATAAATGGAAACTCCTGGATTTATTCTATTTCTAGAATCAGTTTTCACAAACAATACTTTTTTTGAACCATGTCTTAGTAATCTGTCTAGTATTCACTTAGAAATATCAATAAAGCCCCTTAGAGATGCAAAGGGTCAAATCAAACTTTAATATAAGGAATGATGCTTAAATCCCAAAACCAGAGATGCTATAGTTTTGTAAAAATGTCTATAAACCAGATTATTTTGTTAAAAAAAGAAAAATATACATCTCACAGAGAACCTCCTAACACTATATGTTAGTCCCTCTGTGTCAAACTAATAAGAACCCCAACATGTGAAAATCCAGGGTATGAGATGTCCCTGTAAGAAGAGAAGAGAAGAGTGAAAGGGTCTTGTTTATTTTCAAGTGAGGGACCCTGCTGAAAGAACAGATATCCTTTGCTCAGTTTTGAATTCAGCAGTGACTTATTTTGCCCAATATATACAAAAGTTAGAATATATACATGGACCTTTGCAAGATCTTTCATGTTTTTTTTTAGTTTTGGGAGGTTTATTGGATGTGGGAGAAATTGTTTGGGTTTGTTTTTTGTTTGTTTTTTTTTTTTTTTTGGGGGGGGGGGGTTAGTGTTTTGTTGGTGTTGTTGTGTTGGTTTTTTTTAGTTTTTATGGTTTTTGTTTTCAGGGAAAAGCCTGCAAGGAAAGAATATCAGGTGGCCTGGAATTTTGGAATTTTTTTCTCAGCTTGGACTACAATGGATGATGTTACCAAATCTAAAACAATTATAGCAAGCACTCATGCCATGCCTACGTCCCCTAAAAAAAAAAAAAAAAATCCACAAGAATCAGTCAGGAAATTGATAAAAAATTATTGCAAACAGGAATCAGGCTGAGCCACCTAGCTCCTTTCTGTGCAAACATCACGTCTCCAAGCACCATGCCTAATGGAAATGATGAAGAACAAATAAAAATATGGTGCTAAGAAAGTGGATCCAGTAGAGTAGCAGACTTAAAAAGCTATTTCCACAACAATGGTAGCTAAAGTAATTAAACAATCAGAGGATGACTAGATGATAAGAACCAAAATCATGTCATAGAGGTTCACAGAGGTCCTTCTGCTCTGTGGAGGAGATGAAGAAAAGATTCTGTAATAAAAAGACAAATGTAGGAAAATATCATCCCAGTGGAACTATAGTTATCATCAAAATATATGACTGATAACCTTACCTATGCGAGGCAACATCTGTGAAGTATATTTTATTTATAGTAAGGAAATTAACTGTATTTCTGAAGTGTATGAACATTTCACTGAATATCTAATGCAAAAATATTCAGCTTTCAGACTGAGCTCTCATTCACCCAAGCCCAGAGCAGAACAATGTTTTGGTGAGCACCTCATTTTTTGCCAGTTCAGGACTTAAGTTCTTACCTAGTTCTCAATTCTGTGAATTAGTTCTCCATGTGAACATTTTCACAATGGAAAATGCATGCAGTAACTTTCTAGGAAAAAACCCCACTGCTCCTTTCAAGAGAAACATCATCCCTTAATAACAGAAACTGTCCCTAAATCTTCAATGCAACCTGGGAAAAGGCTAAAATCGTAATCATTGAAAGAATTCTTTAAAAAACCCTTGCTTCCACTGGGGCAGACAATGTTTTGAATGTTTAGACTAGAGCCCTCTCTAGCACAAGAAACACGAAGCACATTAGAAAATTCAAAGACATCTGCCAACAAATGTCCAACAGCAACAGCAGAGTGTGGTTTAAATCCAGACATGAAAAGAGGAGAGAGGGACTTTTTATATGGACAGACAGTGGCAGGACAAGGTGCAATTGTTTTAAACTGAAAGAGGACAGTTTAGATTAGATGTTAGAAAGAAATTCTTTACTGTGAGGGTGGTGAGGAACTGGCACAGGCTGCCCAGAGAAGCTGTGGCTGCCCCATCCCTGGAAGTGTTCAAGGCTGGACTGGGCTTCAAGCAATCTGGGACAGTGGAAAGTGTCCCTGGAAGAAGATGAGCTTTGAGGTCCCTTCCAACTCAAACAATTTTGATTCCATGGTTCTTAGGAAACAGCACTGCTGCTATAGTAAAATTATTTTGATCAGCTAAGCCAGATAGGAGAAGGGAGTTATCTTTAGCAAACCTAGGAAAAGGAGGAGTGGTTTGTTGTCTCTGTTGGGTTTTGGTGGGATTTTTCCAATTCTGAATAGAATTAAGGAAGATGAGAAGAAAGGAATTAAAGCTTTCATAACTGAAAAAAAGATCTGAAACCAATTCATTTCTCAGCCAGATCTTCCCTTGATTGCTAGGAATTAGTTAGGTTTACCTCAGTTGAAATATCATTTTTCAAATACTCTCTACAGTAGCATCTTCCACCTAAAGAGTAATTTTTGAAACATCTGACCTAACAGAAAACAACCACATCTCTGAGTTTCCTTTAAGTGCACCTGGCATTCTTCCACATATCAGAACTGTGCATGAGAACAAACCTCCAGCAGAATGTAGGCAGACAGAGAAATGGGTAAACCTAATTTTGTTCAGCTAATTTGTAACCATGAGGGAAGCAAATACCTCTTGCTATGCATTCCACAGTCTCTGCTTTCCTTTCCTGATATAGTATGCTGCTGGGACATCTCTGGAGGTTGATTTCATCATGAAAATCCAGTCTGTTTTACCTGAACAATTTTTACAGAGCCAGAGCTGGTTTTTTGCTGACATTTTCACCTGTGGAGCAGCAAGCAGAGTCACTGGAAGCATCTGAGGCTAATGACCTGTTCCTCACAGCAAAAGATAAGGCTCTTTATTTAATCTCCCCTGGGGCAAGAGAGACAGGACTGAAGCTGTGAGTTGTAAACAGTAATTTCACTATAACTGTGTTGTTACCAAGTGTCAGGAAGGTACCTGTGTGCACACTTGATGAGCATTAGATATTAGTTCCTTGAGTGGTCCAGAAATTTGATTTCTAGTTATTTTCACAAATGAGATAGTGAATCTGCTGGAAACAATGGCCCAGCTCCAAATTAGGTGGCTGAGTGACTTTTTTCCATTTTCACAACTTAGACATGTAGGAACTCTCTGGACAGAAAGTTCCAGCTGTCCAAAGGAATGTGTCCAAGCAGCTCCTGCTCTGACTAGAACTTGAAGTGTTATTTGACACTGTCAGTAGATAATCTGGCCTTTTAAGTGATGGCTCTTGCTGAAGAATTGATCTGCTGATACACAGAAAAGACAGTTGTAAACACCCAGTAGAAGCTGGTACTTCAGAGGCAGAAAGAGGTACCTTGGATGATTGTTTGGGCACAGAAAATATTATTTTTATTCTTTCTTTGGATCTGAGCTTGGAAGCTTGCCAGAAGAGTAGGATATTTGTATGAACTGATTAGCCATTACATAAATAAAAGCAAAGACAATCAGGATCAGTAAAATTTTCATTGCCTTGGAGCTGCTGCCATCTATACTGGGGCACATTCAAACTAATAAGCTGCATAATCTTTTGTACTTAATGCTTGGGAAAGCAATTATGCAGCAGCAATGCTCATGAGAGTATGCTCTGCAGCCAAAGTTTGACGTAAAGAATCTAGAAAGATCATGAAGATGAGGAAATAGCCATTAAAAATTGTAAGCATTCAGCTGGTGATGACCCCCTGCTTGAATTCTCTGTGTATATTACAGCCCTCTTGAAAAGGGAGGAACCTTTCAAAGGTTTATTTTCTTTGTCGAAGTTTTAGAACTATTGGACAGCTATGGTTGTAGTTCCCAGGTTGTATTTCCCCCTTTCATTGTTAACAGCTGTAACGTCATTCACATGCATTTTTAATTGTTTTATTTAAAAAAAAATACAAAAAAGAAAAGAAACTGAACAGATCAAGTATTCTGACCTTGTTGCAAATGTTCAGTCCCTTTAACGGACTACTCACGGATATCTTTCTTGAAAACCTCCTCTGGATATCATGCAAAACAGAAAACAAAGGAGTTTGAGAGGAGCTGGAGGCCTTCAAAAGAAAGATACACAGACAGTATTAAAGCTCTTTGAAAAAATCTGTGATGAAGAATAATTTTCCCCCTTGCTAAAAATAAGCAATCCTCAGTGAAAAAACCAGTTTTCACATGCTGCTGAGAAAAAGTTATGTACATAAATGATTCAATATTAATTGAAATGTTAAAAGTGGAAATTACACCAAACCTTAACTCATCAATAATTTCTATTCATTCCTTAAAATTTGTAAAATTACCTTTTCCATGTAAATTTCTCAAGAGTTTTGAGGCATAACTTGCACAGTGATGGCCACGGCACCTACCCCTGGACTAATCATGTTGGTAATGTAGATTGTAACTGGATTTCACATTGATGATATTCATCTAGAAAATTGTGGCTCTTTCACTTTCCAAAAATATCAAGTTAATTGTTCTTACTGGCATTAGTAGCTTCAGAAATAGCACGTTTGAAGCAAAAGTTGAAGAATATGAATTCTGCATTCTTAACAGATACTTCAGTGGAAACCAGATGATCCTACACTCATTCAGTCAGAAGAGCCCTGTATGATACCAGTACAGTCAAAAGCTTTCTTTCTCCAACCTCACATATTGGGTTTTTTTACAAAGTCTTTTAATTAATTTTTTTATAGACTATTTTCTTTGCCCAGTTTTTCAACCTGCACAATATGGACATGGCAGGTCAAACTAAGCAGATTACTTGTGTGTCACCATAAACCGGGTTTGTGACATAGTCCAACTTGACAAAAAAATATAAATAACAACTCAAAATTTCCACTGGGAAGATTCCCCCTCTTTCAGTTTCACAGTGGAGGATTTCTAACGTGGAACCACAGTTGAAGAGGAAAGATCATTGCTGCTTGCCTTTGGCATTGGAAACAGCTGAAAACATTTTTTTCCACAAGCTGCTCCTTTTGTGGTGTGCAGAAGGTCACAAGCCTCTCTCCTGTGTCACTATAACCTTTTCCAAGGCTGTGCTGAAGCTGCCCCAGTAAAAGAAAGGTATAATACTTAAGCCCTTCCCTTCATATTACGACTCAGGCCCTCTGGGACCTGCACTGCCATGACTTGGAGAGGGGATGGAGAAGGGTAACTTGAGACTAGTAAAGGTAATTGTTCTCTGACTGGCAAAGGCCACTACTGCCTAAATCTGACTTAGCTGTGTGCAGCCATGGACTCCCCCCAAGATATACCACAGCAGGTAGGAGGAAGGGCTGCACCTCTGCAGCATCAGGGCTGGCTGTGCATGGATGACAAAATGGCACAAAAATTCTACTTTCCACAAGAGGCTGCAGGAGGTTAGCTGTGAAAAGGAACAGGTTGGGACACATCATTCTCTTTGCCCTCTCTTCCTTTTCTCTCTCATTGTTTACCCAGCTCCAGACCATCCACAGCACAGGTCCAATATGGAATCTAGGAGCTGGTGATATTCTCTGTTGTTTCTCTCTCTTCTCTGCCTTTATTTCTCTCCTCCCTCAACCTCTTGCGCTGTCCTGTTCTACTCCATACTTGGTTCCAAAGTTTGCTGTGGGAATGGCCCATGTGTGGCCATGTATTGTGGCTTGTGAGCCAGCACCTTGGAGAAGTTTGTTGTGGGAGATAGGAACTTATCAGGTACAGTAAAAACAGCCAGCACTTTTGAGAAGTTTATCATGAGATGTAAGAGCTTGTTGAGCAAATTTTTTGACTTGAAAGAGTGGACTGTTTGCAGGACCTAAGACGGCTGTATAGTAAAGTAAAGCACAAGAGCACTTTGACATCTCGCTGGTGCCTTTATTAAGCCTCACAAGAATTTGCAACAAACTTCATACTCCATTCTGATGGGTTGGGGCAATGACCCCAACACCAAACTCCATAAAGCATCTTAGAAACAGACATCCTAAAAAAAACCCAACTACAGATAGTGCTGCAGTCTCTCTAGCAGGTGAAATTCCAGTCTTTTTATACATCAAAAGTAACAAGTACACCCTCCCACTCCTTTGAGAAACGCAGCAGGGTTGATTTTGAAAAGAAAATAGTGCCAGAGAAACAACTGTTTCCATGTTTTATAACAAAAAACAAACAAAGAAAAAAAACCAAACCTGGCAATATTTGACAAGCTGTCCATTCTCCATGCTGCTGGTGGAATTTAAGTTAGAGTTAAAATAGTTGCTTCTCTTTGCCTATTATTTTAAAATATTTTTTTAATTAAAATAATTGCCTGTCTTCTTGTATTTTAGTCTAAAATATTATAAAAGGATAGTATTTTTTAAACTATTTTTCCTCCTTTCTGAGAAGGTGATATCTCTTAAAATGCAATATGGCTTCTAAAACTTGCTCACTATTACACTGAAAAACAAAATAGGTCTCTACTGTTAAACCTCCAGTCCCCCATTTGATTTATAGCTCTCATTCAGTACTATTGCATTAAGTTCTTTTTGCAACAAGTCATTTTTTTCTACTCTCCTGGGGTAGTGTATGTACTTGACATATAATCTCAGTAAATTCCTTTAAACTGGGCAACTCCAGAACTTGTATTATTAGGAAATGAAGGGTATTGCTTTATAGCATGTTTTTCCAAGATGTAGTAGTAGCAGGACAAAAAAATCATTATTTTCTCCTTCAATAATATTATCCATAGCAATGAATTGTTGCTGAAAATTTTTAATTTGATTGGGACAGAAATTAAATTTTGACTCAGGATCAAGTTTTCTCTAGCCCTTGCTTGTCTGACAGAAAATTTACTCTCAGCAGGTTGCCCTGGTGGGCACCAGGCAGCACAGAGAAGCCAGAGCAGATGTGCCAGTGGCTGGGCAGAGAAGAGCACTGGAGGCAGGCTGAGAGCATGGTCCTGCATCAAGCCCAGCTGCCTCTGCTGCCCACACTGCCTTTGGCTTCTGCTGCCCTGCAGGGTGAAAGCACTACCCAGAGACTCTGTAAGGGAAATAACAATTTATTTCCTTTTCCTTCAATGAAGATTTGTGAGAGCCCTGCAAGAGTTGCCAGTGGGTTGGCCTCTTGCAGGGCTGGGAAGAGTCCTGGGGGCTGTGGACCCTTCTCTTAACAGGGTGCAAGGGTCCCCATGGCAATTGGTTCCAGCCCAGGACAGGGGTGGAGGGGATGAGGCTGCTGCTCTGGGCAGAGGGCTCTGCCACTGTCACCTCCTCCTGCCGTGGCTCCTCCTGAGGCCAGTCCCACTCCATTGGGCCAGGCAGCGGTGGGGGGTGGCTGGGACCCCCAGGGAAGGCAGTCTCGGATGTGCCAGCTTCCTCCTCCACATCATAGACTTTGGGGCCGTGGGCAGGAGCCCCTCTCCACGAGCTGCTGGGCTGGGAGCTGCTGGAGCTGGAGCTGGCGCTGGCCACAGGGCCATTGTTCTCGTCCCCGATGGCACCCGAGCGCAGCAGCCTCTGGGCCTCCTCGCTGCACTGGCCCACGATGATGCTGATGATGCCGTGCACCAGTGGAGCCGTGTGCTGCTCGAGGACAGGCTGCAGGCCCTGGACCAACGCCTCGGCGTTCAGCCCCTTGACGCACAGGTCGTGCAGGATGGAGCTCTCTGCAGCCTCAACCAGCCACCACCAGCGCCCTCCAGCGAATATCCCCTCCAGCCTCTGGCGCAGCCAGGGCCGTATGGGCTCCAGCAGCTGTGGCTGTCCATGGAAAAGTCCGGCCCATACCTCGGGCAGGAGGCCACCTGGGAACTCCAGCCCTGAGGGGCCCTGCTCAGCTGGGGACAGTGTCCCCTGTGGAGCAGCTGGACAGGACGCCACAGGGCCCTGGGGGCTGTTCTCGTCCAGGTGGCTGGGAGCTCTCCCTGCCTGGCCGGTGGCCGCTGGCAGCTGCTCGGGGGCAGTGCTGGCTGTGTCCAGATGCCCGTCTGCGTGCTCAGAAAGCCTGATGGTCTCTATTGGTGTCCTGCAGGGTGGGCACCAGGGATTTCTGTGTGCCCACCGCAGGATGCAGCCCAGGAAGAAGCGGTGGTGACAGGGCAGAGCAGAAGTCACGTCCTTCTGAGAGTCCTGGCAGATGGGGCAGTCGCCATCTGTCTCTGTGGCCATACCAGGAGTGATGACTCCGGAACTGGCACCAAGGAACAGCCCTTGCCCAGCACCAGAGAGGCCTGGCTTGATGCTCTCGTCCTTGCCCACTCGCTCAGTAGAGTTCAGGCAGGAGCCAGAGTGGCCCTGCCAGTGTCTGAATGGAAGCAGTGAGGGGCACAGTGTCACAATCCATCCCCCTGTGATGGCACACCCACTGCTCTCTGACACCAGCCTCCAACACCTGTGACAGCGCAAAAGGCATTTCAAGTCCTTGGAATCCCAAGATAAGCAGTGAGGAAACGTGAGGTCACAGTGCAGTGCTCGGTGGTGTCACCATCTGCACTTCAGACTCCTCCACCCTGTGATGACACAGCAGGCCTTCCATCCCTGCAGGCACACGTTAGGAGAAAAAGTAAATACTGTTTCCTAGTTTCAGTTTCTACATCTCCATGATGCTCTCCCTCAGCCACCTGCATCCCATATCCCTGTCTCTAATCCCTGCTCCTGACACCTTGCCATGGTTTCCTGGGGACAGTCCTGCTCTCTATTCACAGGGCCTCTCGTCTCTCTCCCTAGGAGAGGCCATCACATCCAGGCCTTTCAGGCCAGGCTCTGTACAAGGCTTTGTCCCTTTTGGTTTAAGGTCAGGGTTTGTCCTCTCTGCAGCCCTGCTGCATCGAGGGTGATGGGCACAAGGACACTCAGCACCTGTGTTTAGGGCTGTGGGATGTTCAGCTTTGCTTGATCAGCAGAATGGGTCCTGTCTAGGGGGGCTCCAAACCCAGGAAGGAATTCTCTCTGCCTTTTGTTTCAGCAGCAGTTCTTTCATCTGCTCAATGACAAGGCCAGGCCTCCATCCTGGAGCACTCCTGAGGTGACAAGGACACACTCCAAATGACAGCATGTGGGCCCCTGAAGAAAGGAAATCTGCAAGTACACAAATGGTGCCCCAGGGGTGCAGCTTCACTTTTCTCCTCCTGCCTGTGCCGAGTTGTCCTCCGCACCTGAATCCTGAAGAATGGGAAGGCAATGTGCCAGCAAGGGGCAGTCTGACACTTCACTGCTGACCAGCCAAGAGCCCCTTCATATCATTCAAGCTACAGAAGTGTGGGAGTAAATAAAAATGTGTCTGAATCTGTGCAACCAGGCCCCAAGCAGAGAGGTAGGGGCCTCTCTGCATTGTTGTGGGACAGGTTATGGAAATTGATCAAGTGAGCAACAGGTGGAAGCCTGGCTGAGGACAAGGTTGCATTTTTCAAAGATTGGGATGTTGCAGTTGAATGCCAAGTTCCAACACTGCTGCTGATCCCAAAATGGGAAGTGCTCTTGAGGGACTAGAGGCTGTGCACAGAGGTCCAGAGTGGAGCATTTGTAGATCACTCTGTGTTGAGACCAGCTCTCCCTGCTGCCCACTCTGCCTTTGGCACCTGCTGCCCTGCAGGTATTCGACTGCAGCAGATTTCCTGTTGGAAAAGGTGCTGTCCACATGGCCCTGGGCTGTGCCCCTCAGGACACGGGTGCCAGCCATGGTGAGGCACAAGGGCAAGGCCAAAGGCACCAGAAGGCTGAGGAAGCAGTGCCCAGACACTGTGTGAGGGAAATAACAATTTATTTCATTTTTCTTAAATACTTGCATGGGCCCTTTAGTTCTACTGGTGGGGGGATCTTTTGCAGGTGGGGGGAGAGTCCTGGGGGTCAGAGGCCCTTCTCTTTGGGGGATGCCAAGGACCAGGGGATCCTGGCCTGCTGCTCTGGGCAGAGGCACCTGCCAACATCACCACCTCCTGCTCCTCCTCTACCTCCTGGGGCTGGTCCTGTCCTGTGGACATGGTGACACTTGGGGGGTGGCTGTGACCCCTGGCCTGGGCACTGTCTCCTGTGATGGCTTCCTCCTTCCCCATGGAGACAGCAGGGCTGCTGCTGGCTGGAATCCCCACCTGAGAGCTGGAGGAGCTGGAGCTGGAGGAGCTGGAGCTGGAGCTGGAGCTGGAGATGGAACTGGAGGAGCTGGAGGTGCTGTTGGCTGCTGGGCTGTCATCCTGATCTGCGGCAGCGTGGGAGCGCAGCAGCCTCTGGGCCCCTGAGCTGCAGTGTCTCACAATGATGTCTATGGTGTCCTGGACCAGTGGCACTGTGTGTTCCTCCAGGACGCCCTGCAAACTCTGGATCATGAGCTCCTGGTCTGGCCCATACACACAGAGCATGTACCGGATGCAGCTCTCTGCCAGCCACCACCGCTCCCCATACATGGTCTTGGTCCTTTGGCGCAGCCAAGTCTGCACAGGGCCCAGAAGTTCCCGTCGCCGACGGAAAAGCTGTGCCCAGACCTCGGGCAGGACACCGCCGACAGCTCTGGCTGCTGTGTCCTGAGGAGAAGAGGGATGGGCCGGCACAGGGCCATGAGGGCTGTTCTCACCCTGGCCGCCGGGAGCTCTCCCTGCCGAGCTCGTGGCTGCCGGCAGCTGCTCAGGGGCTGTGATGACAATCTCCAGAGACTCGCCTGTGTTGTCGGAAAACCTGACAGTCTCTATTGCTCTTCTGCAGAGTGGGCACACAGGACTTATCTGTGCCCACTGCAGGATGCAGTCCCGGCAGAAGCGGTGGCCACAGGGCTGAGCAGAAGCCACATCATCCCAGGTGTCCTGGCAGATGGCGCAGTTGCCACCCATCGCTGTGGCCATACTTTGCCTCTGCAGCACATGGAGAGCACTGAGGATCAGAAGCTGTTCTCTGTTGCTGGTGTCATACCCTGCAGGAGAGAGGAGGAAGGAATGGCCAGGCTGCTGGAGAAGGATACCCCCCAGCCCCCTGAGCCCCATGGCCACCCTGAAGGGATGTTTCCCTGGGGGGGATGTTTTCCTAAAAAACTCACACTCTCCTGCAAGCACCTGCAGTGCCTGGCTACCCCAACTAGGCAGGATGGGGAAACCCTGCTGGTTGCTCTGGGACTGGCACTGGGACCTGCCAAGAACAGGCACCACTCAGCACCAGAAAAGCCTAGATCGATCCTCCATACCTCACAGTCACGCTCCATAGGAGTTCAGGCCAGGGCCTGACTGACTGCATCTCTGCCCATGTCTGTATTTAAGCAGTGAGGGATGAGATGTCACAATCTTCCTCTCGCTGATGTCACACTCCATCAGCAGGTGATGTCCCCACCAGTGCATGTTGTCAGGAGAAAGATGAAAATACTTTTACTTGTTTCCAGCTTGTCCATGTTGCTCTGCCTTGGCCACCTGATCATGTGTCCATGGCCCTGTGTCTCATCCCCATTCCTGACACCTTGCCAGGGTTTTCTGTGAGGAGCGGAGTGCTAGGACCAGTCAGCATGGACTGCCTGTGGCTGGATGATGCCTTTTCTCCTGTCACTGCCTTTCCCTGGGCAATGCTGGGATTTGGAGAACCTGGGTGCTGGTAGCCAGCCCTAGGTGAGAGTCTCCCACCCCTGTGGGTTGTGTCCCTGCTTCAGGGAGAAGCAGGAAGGAATGTTTTGCTCCAGCTCCATCCACTCCCACTGGCACTTGCCCACAGTGACAGGTCCCTCTCCACTTCCCAAGTGTCTGTGTTTCTGGAATCCAGTGCCTTTGTGCTCTTTCTCACAGCCTCAGGAAGGAGCTGGAGTTGCTGTCCCAGCAGAGTGGGGTGCAAGGACCAGAGGAACCTTGTCATGATTCTGGAGAGCCCAGGACCCATCACCATGTGGGCCATGCTGTGCCATCATCCCCTCTTACCTCTGACTATTATCATCCTTGAGAGTCATCAGCCCAAGCAGTTCTTTCTTCACTTGGAACTAATTTCTCCTGGTTTGAGGCTTGGCAGATGTGGGGCAAGGATGCTGTGTGCAACCACCACGTGGCTCTTCCTCAGGGTGCAGAGATCTGTCTTCAAACCTGTGTAAATGGAGAATGTCCATTGCTGTACTTTGGTGCTCCACAATCCACGTGGAAAAAGATGGAAGTTTGCTCATGAGGATAACTTTGTGTCGCTATTGGGAGGGGTGTTTCTCCTTGCTTGAGTAAGTGCCTGTTAAAGGATGCAGTTATATTCCTTTTCATTTGGAATTGGACTTTTAACTGTCTAAATATGCAGGCAGCAGCTGGAATTTCGGAGTACCAAGATATTCCTTCTTTCCTGGGAAAACTAAAGCCACAGATACTCCAGGAGATACATTTCATGCTTTAAGAGGACTCCTGCCCAAGATATGATTTCATCTTGAGTTCCTTGCACGTCTGTGGCCCAGAAACCCCCCCATTAACTTGCTGCCGTGGTCACATTTCATTTCTTTTTCTCTCCTGTGCCATGTGCCCTGAAATGATGAAATGACAGAAAGGGTGGGGATGGAAGGGATCTTTAGAGATCATCTAGTCCAAGCCCCCTGCCATGGTCAGGACACTTTCCACTAGACCATGTCCCTTAGACCCTCATCCAGCCTGACCCTGAACACTACCAACAATGGGACATACACAACATCCATGGGTAACGTGTTCCTGGCTCTCACTCGAGCAGAGGGACAGAATTCCCTCCCTTGACCTGTTGGACATCCCCCTTTAGACACAGGTACAGAGGGGTTTCAGGGCTGCAGGCAAACAGTGCCAGCTCATATCCAATGCTTCCTTCTCAAGGATCTCTCCCAGTCTTTCTCCAAAGGGCTGTTCTCAATCCATTCATCACCCCTGCTTGTTTTGCTGAGTTCTGGAATATGCCTTTATAAACAGGAGGCATTTCACATACTGGGGAAAAAACGTTGTAGGTCTAAGGAAAGGAGGCTGAGCCAAGTGGTGGCATTAAAGTGCATGTGGGGTAGACATTCCTCCTTGATGAAGGAATGGTTTGCAGGTTTGGGGTGCAGAATGTTACATTTGGGAAAGGAGAAAAGGGCACAGAAATTCAGGCTTTCAGCAGCTGAGAGGTGACATTATTTCACCTGCAGCGGCTGGTGAAAGCCATCTCTCTCCTTCAGGTTCTTGCTGTGTGGGAACGTGCTGTGACTTGTGGTGGCTGCACACACCTTTTGCTGGGAGGATGATCTGTAACAGGGGAGAGCAGAAAGCTGCCAGGGTGAGCAGAACATGCTCAGAGCATTACAGTTCAAAGAATGGTACTGCCCCTGAAGTGCAAAAAGCTTCAAAGCATATAAATCTGTGCAGCACTGTGGTTCCAATTTTCTCTTCTAGAACATGCCCCTTTTTGTATTCTGTAGATGAATGATCTGGTTTTTACAGAATACATGGGGGTTTTTTCTTAAGGTTTTGTGAGAACTCTCAAGTTTATTTTTATTTGCATTTTACATCCAGCATTTATACAGGTTTTTTTATTATTCTTTTTTAAATATTTAGGGAACAAATATCCAATAATGTCCGATCGGCTGTCTGTCTCTGTCGGACATGCGTAGGGTGGTTCGCGTGGGACGGTTCGCAGGCAGCCCGCGATGAACAGACGAGTCTGGACTCCTCTATAGTTCAGTCTTCAGGTTGTTTATTATAGCTTATCTCTAAGGTTTTTGTTCTGCCCAGCCAAGATCTGACCAGCAAGGCAGCCACAAGCACTCTCTGCCCCTTTAGGGCGGTCGCACATTCTTATACTGATAATTGCGTATGTGATATTTACAATTTTTCTCCAATACCCATCACCTTTATTAAACAGTGCACCTTTAGCATGAACCAATCTAAAATGCACACATCACAGAGAAGATGGATGACAAGAAGAAGGAGAAAAGCCACGAGGTCGGGCCTGAATCCTCCATCTTGCCTCCATTAGACCCCCCTGTACCAAAATCTTAAAACCTATATTCTATTCTATTCTATAAAAACACCTGCCCTACACCATTCAAACCTCAGAAACCTCTACACCCTCATGCTTTAATAGCACGACCCTTGAAGGGTCAAAATCAAGCCACCAGGTGCCTTTGGCTACATTCCAGGACTTCTGAGCCCCCCAGGAATCTCCCTGGGACTCAGAGCATCTGAGGTGATGTGCTGAGTTCCTACATCTCCCCCCTCTCTTTGCACAAAAAGCACTTCTCTGGTAACTTGACTCATTGCACGTCGTACACACAGAAGAACACATGGCACAAAAAGTGCGAGAACTACAAGAACTATAAAAATGTAAAAGCCTACTCTTAAAAGCTCTCTCCATAAAGGAGAAAGGTCAAAAAACTTCACCACGTCGTCAATCCAAGATCCAGTGATCTCGCCAAGCTTTTTTATACTATCTTTTATTCTTTGAATATTTTCATGAATTGACCTCGAATGATCGGACAGATTCATGCAGCACATCCCAGCGAATTCTTCGCACCCATGCCCGTGGGCAAGCAACAGATAATCAATTGCCGCTCTGTTTTGGAGAGCCGCCTGCCTTGCACTGTCTATGTCTTTCAACATGTCACTCAGCGCAAGAGAGACTGCATGAGCATGTTTGCTCAACCAGCATCCCATGTGATCCAATTGGGTCAAGGCCACCCCCGAAGCTGTTTGGGGTGAAAAGATGGCCGTAACAATTCTCGTTGCCTTGTCCCAAGTGTACACACTATCATCACAATTTGCGGCGTAAGGTTGCAAAGATCTTTTCTCCCTACGCTTTTGTCTTTTCAATATTTTTGAATCTGGTGACAATATTGAAATTCTTCCAATGCTGCATGGACCTCCCCTGACATTCGCAGGAATACCGTGCCAAATTCTGTCTCCACAAATTAGAAAGACTCCTCTTGGCAACTGCACCGGAACGTGGAGTGACCCCCTGGTTGTCGTCACTGTGTTTTTGCACCAGGTTGATGCATTTTTGTAAAACTCCTGATTTGGGGTAACATCAATAGTTTTGTTTACTTTTGTTGTGTCTGAGATTTTGAATTGCATGCATAGTTGCATTGTCATGGACCCAAAAATTTCCAATTCCTGAGGCTCGGTAGAGGCCACAGGAAGGAGATGCATACAAGCATACCACTCATTCACAGAATCTTTAACGATCTGTGCGATTTTAACTGGAGTGTGCCTTGGAATTGGCAACTCATCCACTGGCAATCCAACCATGCATGCTGAAAATGGTCTTCCCGGTCTTGAGTGCGTCAGGCAAATACTATCCAAATTTGCTGCTTGAGCCAAAGCTTCCCAAACATTTGGTTTTGGTTGATTGACCGGTAAGTTTGTGCCATTAGACAAGGTTATTGATGGGGAAATGAGGCACATGAGCAACACGAAGCTCATGACTCTGCCCTTATGAAAGAACATTGTCCCTCTCACTTAAAATCTTAACAGAAAAGAAATTTTCCCAAAGTTCTTATTCGGTCGCCTCAGCTTCTGAATCGTTGGTTGCAGCCCAAGCCTCCTCTTCCTTCGTCTGACTACCCGTCTTTCTGTCTCTGGGATCAGTGCCCTCCGGTTCTCGCGTTCGGAATGGTTTCACGTGCCGCGCCGACACCCACTTCGGACCACGCTCTGTAGAGATACAAGCAAAACCCTTGCCCCAAGTAATTAATTTGAAAGGACCCTCTATTTGTCCCGACTCAGGGTTTCTGATCAAAACTAAAGGATTTTCCTTTAGCTTTGCCTGCGAGCTGTTTGAGAAATGTCTCAGGATTGGTGGATTGGGCTCTGAAGATGAACTGTTAAGAAAATTCAACACATACAATGCTTTGTTTAATTTCATGTGAGGCGTTGCCTCTGGCTCTCCCCTCTTTTGCCTGTCCAAAAGAGATTTCAGGGTATGGTGTGTTCTCTCAATGATCGCTTGACCTGTAGATGAATGTGGGATACCAAAGGTATGTCTGACACCCCATTTTTTAAGAAATTTGTCAAGCATCCTGCCTGTATATGTTGGGCCGTTATCTGTTTTTATCTCTTGAGGCACGCCCAATGACGCAAATGCCTGCAAAAAATGCCGACGAGCGTGTTCCGCTGTTTCCCCTGTATGTGCTGAAGCAAAGACTGCTCCCGAGAATGTATCAACCGAAACATGGACATTTTTGAGTTTTCCAAATGAGGGATACTTCGTCACGTCAGCTTGCCACAACTGAAGGCTTTGCAGTCCTCGTGGATTGACTGCTCCTGTGGAAGCCGGTGGCTGCACTAGTTGACAATCAGGGCAAGCACTAATGATTTCTCTCGCCTGAGTTTTTGTGAGGCGAAAGGATTCCATCAGCGCTTGTGCATTTTGGTGGAAAAATGCATGACTCAGCCTCGCCTGCTCGAAAATGTCCGGAAGTGTTTGTGAGATTGGCATTGCCAACCTGTCTGCTCGAGCATTTCCCTCCGCTAGAAATCCCGGAAGTGTGGTGTGAGTTCTAATGTGAGTGATAAAATATTCATGTTCCCTGTCTTCTAACAGTGTTTTCATGCTCACTAGATATGAGAACAAAACCTCATTGTTGACCTCTCTCA
Organism: Serinus canaria; assembly: GCF_022539315.1. Taxonomy (NCBI): domain Eukaryota; kingdom Metazoa; phylum Chordata; class Aves; order Passeriformes; family Fringillidae; genus Serinus; species Serinus canaria. The sequence continues at coordinate 13,040,573 of NC_066343.1, forward strand.
AAAGCGAACCCTCTAACCGCCTGACTACACCTGCAACATATGCAGAATCTGTAATCAGATTGAGGGGTTGCTTAAACAACTGAAATGCTCGAACGAACGACAGCTGCCAATTCCACAACTTGTGGAGAGCCTTGAACCGTCTTCACATCTGAGTCCCATTTCTCAGTCATTAAATCCCACCACGTGATCACTGACTTGTGTGTCTTTCCTGAACCATCAGTGAACACTGTGATCCCCTCCAGAGGCTCGTCACTTATCCTTGGCTTAGCCTTATAGCATATTTGCGATTTCAACAGTCTGTGTTGGGGAAAATTGATTGTGCAGGTCCCGGGAAAAGCCAACAGTGCAATCAACAAGTCCTTTGACTTTTGCATTGCCCAGTCAAAATAATCTCTTTTCAACAGTAAACGAATGATTGAAAATTCTCGTCCCGCTATTGTCAACAGCCTTGTTCTTCCCTTTATTATGATCTGTGCTGCCATCTCCAAATCAGTAAGAATTGTTTTCGGAGGTCTGTACGGTAAAAAAATCCACTCTATGATTATCAAAGGATCTTTTTGAGATGAGTCCCACTGAAAGATCAGACCATGGAACTGTGTTTTCTTTCCCAGCACTGCCAACTCAAAAGGCAATGATTGGACAATTCGATGTGCTTGTCTGTTCTGGATGATACCTGTCACTTTTTCTAATTCTCTTTTCGCTTCTGGCGTAAGTGTTCTGGGAGATCGGATGTCTGTGTCTCCTCTCAAAAGATCGAGCAGTGCTGAAATGTCATCATTCGTGATTCCCAAAATTGGTCTCATCCAGTTAATTTCTCCTATAAGCTGTTGTAAATCATGTAGATTGCGAATTCTGGAGCTGACTTCCATCTTCTGAGGTCTTATCGTCTTTTCTGAGACTTTCCACCCTAGATATCTCCAAGGCGCGACCTCTTGGATCTTTGAGGTGCTGATCTCCAAACCTGCCTTCTGCACTTCTGCAATCACACAATCGCGAGCCTTTTGCAGCTCTTGCTGTGTTGATGCCGCAATGAGCAGATCATCCATATAGTGAATGATCTTTACCTTTGGGAATTTCTTCCGCGCCGGTAACAAAGCTCGTGCCACGTACCATTGGCAAATTGTGGGCGAGTTCTTCAATCCCTGAGGGAGCACAACCCAATGGTATCGTTGCAGAGGTGTTTCCCTGTTGATACTTGGAACAGAAAAAGCAAATCTGGGCGCGTCGTCTTGATGGAGAGGTATACTAAAAAAGCAGTCCTTGAGGTCAATCACCACAAGCGGCCAATCTCTGGGAATCATCGAGATCGATGGCAGTCCCAGTTGAAGAGGTCCCATGTCCTCGATAACTTCATTGATCTTTCTAAGATCATGTAACAACCTCCATTTGCCTGATAGCTTTTTCTTGATGACGAACACTGGAGAATTCCAAGGGCTGTCTGTCGGTTTGATGTGTCCTTTCTGCAACTGCTCTTGGACCAGGCTCTTCAGGGCACTCAATTTCTTTCTCTCCAAGGGCCACTGATCCACCCAAACTGGGTTATCCGTCCTCCAAGTCAGTTTTAGTGTGGCGAGTGCCGCAGTGACCCCGATTAAAAATCCAGTTCGATCTTTGTGCCCCATTGAGCCAAAAGATCTCTTCCCCAAACCGTGACTGGCCTTTGCACTACAAAAGGACGAATGACCGCCATTTTGTTTCCCGGTCCCGTGACAACGATGGAATTTTCGCTCTGCAGACATAGAGAAGCTCCCCCTATGCCTGAGAGAGTTCCCAGGGGTACAACCAAACCCCATTCACGAGGCCAAAAGATGTAAGATATTACCGTGACATCTGCTCCTGTGTCAAGCATTCCCCTGACCTCTATTGTTTTATCTTTGCAGGTCAACTGACAAGTAAGTATGGGTCGGTCCCGACCTATGTGCTTGATCCATGTCGTATGTACCTCGACATGCTCCTTCAAAGGAAGTCCTTCTTCATCAAAGATTGGCATGACCTGCTCCATGGCATGTGGTGGCAAGGCGAAAGCTCGTGCAATTTGAGTGTTCTTTGCCACAATCAGTGGTGGACGAAGCGCTTTTGCCAGAACTGTTAGTTCTGTGTTCTTATCTGCTGAGATAACCGTTGGATAAACAACAAGTCCGAGAATGCTGCTCTTATCTTGTCCCACGATCAAGAAGTCTTGCATTTTGTATGAATCTCCGCGAACACCTGTTGATATCTCTGCATGACTTTCGTTCAGGAAGCACACTAGTTTGGAAGCTGCCAATGGGCACTGTGCTCCTGGAGGGAGGAGGTCTGGGTCGCTATGGAATCGGCTGAGGGTTTTGCTGAGAGTGTCTGCTTGACGTTCCCCGATGACTGTTCTGCTTGTTTCTGTCTCACTGCCATCACTTGTGTCGTCACGCGCTGGCAATGGATGGGCGCGCTCTTCTTCTCATTTCCCGGAAGCGGTAGGGGATTTCCTTCTGCGTCCGTCTTAGAGAAACATTCCTTCACAGAATGTCTTCCCCTTCCGCATCGTGCGCAGAGCGGCCTTTGCGATGTTGATGTGTGAGCTTGCACGTGAGTTTGTGGACAATCCCTCCTCATGTGGCCTAACGCTCCACATTTGTAGCATCGTCCTCCTGACGGGTTGTTCTTTTTCTGGACGGCTTGCAAGAACCTTATCGATCAGTTCGTTCTGCTGCTGAAGCATCTTTTCCAGTACCTTCCTTTCCATTTGTTCTGAACATCCTCTCATTCGGTTTTCCCACTCTCCCTTCAACTCTTCCCTCACGATTGATGCAACATGCTGCGGTGTTCCCACTTTGCTGCATGCCTCCAACATGTCTGCCAAGGTTGGTCGACCTTGCATTGTAGAAATGACCCGTTGGCAATCCGGGTTGGCGTTGCCGAAAGCTAAGCTTTCTGTGAGAGGCTGCTTTGCTTGCTGATCTATTACCTGCCGATCTATGGCTTGCATGAGTCGATCCACAAATGATGAAAAAGGTTCTCTGGGTCCTTGCCGAATGGAGGAATATGGAGTGTCGTGAACCCCTGCTGGTGCAATCTGCAGGATCGCTTTTCGAGCTGCTTCTTTGATGTCTGTCAACACATTCCTGGGAAGACGTACTGCTTGCTCCGCTGCATTGTCATCTGGAGGGTCCCCCACCAGTTGTGCTACTGTGAGGTTCGCGTTGGGCCCGCCTTGATACCTGTTTCTCAATTCCGTAAGATAATTTCTCCACCTTCTGTCCCAAATGAGATTTTGCGTGTCTGTGAGAATCATTGACACAAGATTTCGAATATCAAATGGCGTGAGATCATACATATTAAATGTCCCTGTTAAAAGTTGTTTAAAATATTGAGAACACAGTCCATTATTTTGAACCGCTTTCACTAAATCTTTGACCACCTCATGACCCATCCTTTACCACCTAGGGTTTTGACCTTGTGCATCATAAGTCACTGGCATTGTCAAGTCCCCTGAACCTCGTAATAAGTCCTTTTCCTTTGCCAATATTTTTCTGATGCGCTTCCAAATCATTGTTTTCACTGGCAGCTGTGGCTCCTCTGTAGGAAACTCCATTGGTAATTGCATACACAATGGGACCGTGGAGGTCATTGGTAATTCCCCAAACCACCTCCTCTCCTTTGAGGGTTTTGACTTTGCCCCTATATCCAAAAAAGAAATTTGAGATCCTCGTGATTGTTTTTTTGCTGTATTGAATGAATGCACAAAGCTTTTCGCTGCCTCTGCTGCTGAAAACATCCATGCAGGAATGCCTTGCGATGCTGTGATTTGTATCACATCATCCCCCTGTTGATCCGCTCCATATGGCGTATTTTCAAACCCTCAAAACTCTGAGGTCGATGGGTAATCCATCTGCTCTGGTATCATCGCTTTTCTCTCTGCACCTTTCCCTTTATATATTGTAGGAAAGAATTGCTGCATTGTTGCAGACCTGCTATGAGATTGGGTTCGCACGTTTTTTTCTTGGGCTGCCAATGTAGGCTGAATACCTGCACGTCCCCCTGGGGGGGGTGAAGCCTGCCTTTCAGGGATTGGAGCCATGGGGATCGGGACTGGGGAAGGGGTGGAGCCCCGGGAACTGGAGCTGTGGTCACGCCCCCTCCTCGTCCGAGATGCCACCGGGGGCGGGACCCTCCCCCTGCCGCGCTCCGCCCGCACCCTCCGTGCTCGCGCAGCCTCGGGAACGCCCCCCGTCTCCCCTGAGCTGACGTCACTGTCTCCGCCCTGCTCCGTCTCCGATGTCTCCCCCTCGATCTCCGCCTCCGACTCTCCCTCCCCCTCTGACGTTGTATTCACACCCCGCCTCCTCGCGACAAGCTCGCCCCGCGCTTTGGCCCGCGTGCGCGCTGCCATCCGGGTAGAACGCCACATCCCTGTTTCCGGGTGCTGTGATGTCATTGTCATGCGTTTCTTGCGTCTCCCGCCGGGCCCCGCCTGGGTCTCTGAGGCTCCGCCCGCTTCACTGCCCGTATCTGAGATGGATGCAGTGGAACTTCCGCCCTTCCCGGAAATCCCGCGCGCCCCCGCTCCCGCGCACGCTTCCCGCCCCGCGCGTATCATCTGAGCCGCCGCTTTCGGCACGGCACCCATACCACCCGTGCTATGCCCCCCTGCCCTCACAAATCCTCTTTCCCCGCCTGGAACCGCTGCCGCCACTGCTTCCGACGCCGCCCCTATTGCGCAATCACGGCCGCCGCGGCTCGATGTCTCCTTGCCGGTCCCGCTCCCCTCCACCCCCGTTCGCGACTCCACGTCCCCTCCTGTCTTTTCTGCCCTCGGCTCCTGTAATTCAGGAATTTCCCCGCACACAGGATCGCCTGGATCTGGGACAGGACTCGTGTCTGACTCGGTGTCTGAGCCTCTTAAGTTCTCTGGGGTCTCAGGATGCTTTGGGGATTTCTTGGGTTTTCGGGGAATAGGAAGTGAAGACAGTTCTAAGTTTTCCTGCCCCTCCTCTTCTTCGGGGACAGCTTTTCCCGGGCTATCTGAGACCAGAGTTAGTCTCTGTCCCGTGCCCTGATCCCCCCTTTTCTTTCCGGGGTTTTTATCACCTAACTGCCCGGCTGCGCTTCTAGCTTCAGCCGAAATTGCCTCCAACATAATCCTTGCTGGAGATAATAACTTCAAGGCTGTCTCATCCTTTTCTGTTGCTAGCAAATATATGTGCCTGTTGATCTCCTGCCAGAAACCCACTTCAAATAACAACAGGGTCTCTGAATGTGGGTAATTAAGTCTGACCCACAGTAATAAATCTTTAAGATGTTTCTTGGGAATTCCCTTTGTATGCATCTGTGCCAAGCCTTGTAAGGCCGCTAAGATTTCTAATTGCTCCTTAGTGTATGTGCCTCCCATAGTGATTGATGTTTTAAATCTGAACCTTCTCACCGAATTTGTGTCGTCGAGGCAGTCCGAAGGCTCCTGGTCCTGTCCAGCAGTCCGCAGGAGATGGGGTCAGAGGCGCCTTTCTGATTCCGGTCCGGGCTGTCCTGGTACGAGTCTCTTTCAGTGGAAGGGGAGTGCGATACTTTTTGATGGTCTCAGTGGCTGCTGCTGTTCAGTGGCTGCTGCTTTTCCGTCTGCAGACGCTGCTTTCTCCGGGAGATATCAGCGTGCTCCCGGGAACGAGTCCAGCTGTGGGAGCTGCCCGCCTGGGCTCAGGCTGTGTCCCTCCTGTGCTCCTCCTGAGCCCGTCTCGAGCCCACTTGTGCCCACCGTGAGCCCACCGTGAGCCCACCGTGAGCCCACCCAGGGAACGCCAGATGTCCGATCGGCTGTCTGTCTCTGTCGGACATGTGTAGGGTGGTTCGCATGGGACGGTTCGCAGGCAGCCCACGATGAGCAGACGAGTCTGGACTCCTCTATAGTTCAGTCTTCAGGTTGTTTATTAAAGCTTATCTATAAGGTTTTTGTTCTGCCCAGCCGAGATCTGACCAGCAAGGCAGCCACGAGCACTCTCTGCCCCTTTAGGGCGGTCACACATTCTTATACTGATAATTGTGTATGTGATATTTACAATTTTTCTCCAATACCCATCACCTTTATTAAACAGTGCACCTTTAGCATGAACCAATCTAAAATGCACACATCACAGAGAAGATGGATGACAAGAAGAAGGAGAAAAGCCACGAGGTCGGGCCTGAATCCTCCATCTTGCCTCCATTAGACCCCCCTGTACCAAAATCTTAAAACCTATATTCTATTCTATTCTATAAAAACACCTGCCCTACACCATTCAAACCTCAGAAACCTCTACACCCTCATGCTTTAATAGCACGACCCTTGAAGGGTCAAAATCAAGCCACCAGGTGCCTTTGGCTACATTCCAGGACTTCTGAGCCCCCTAGGAATCTCCCTGGGACTCAGAGCATCCGAGGTGATGCGCTGAGTTCCCACACAATAACTTTTTTACTCCTTTGGGATATTGTGATAAGTATTCTTAGAAAGAAAACCTTGTTGAACAAGTGTGAAAACACAGAGAGAGAGAGAGAGAAAATAGCATGCAAGCCTTTTAAAACAGGGCATATTACGAGGACTGCAGAACTGAGTAATTCCTCCAAGGGTGACTTCTTCAAGAACTGCCAAGAGATTTCCTTAAATCAAGGGAAATGTAACCTGCAGCCATATAAAGTACAGCCAAAGCAAATGAAAACCCTTTGAAAAAGAGGGAACATCACCAGTGACATCAATCTGTCAGGATGCTCATCCTCCTTGCACTGCATTCCTCAGATATCTGCAGTGTTTTTTCTCCCAATTTCTGTTAAGTGGAGAAGCAGCTGCAGTTGTTTACCATTAACTTAAGCTCTTAGGGGAATTACCAAGCACCATAAATGTTTTTTGTAGCTGAACATGACTGGAGTTTCCCAAATCTTCTACAAAGCAGAAAAGCACCACACAGTTACTTGTGCTAATGTATCGCTGGCCGGGGGCTATGTACAAATCACGAATGGGATGGGACTGCTGTGGAATGTGCCTTGAGCTGTTTTATTTTTCAGCATCGGTCTCATTACATGGTTATGACAATGGGAAGATGCCAGCAGCTCACATCCCAGGAAGCAGATGAAGAACTTAATGTTACAACTTACTTATAACTTTTTTGACCAATCACACACAGCAGAAGCATATCGACAGTGGTTCCATCCAACGTTGCACTGTAAGCACACGTATTTTTGGTTAAAACAATGCTTGCTTATTTTGAATACAATGCCTACTTGTAAGCCTTAAAACACAATGCACAGAGCTCCATTATTAAACTGCAAACTTCCTAATATCTTGCTAGATAAACTTTTCTGCAGCTTAGGAAGTTATCCTAGACAAGCGTTATCCTAGACAAGGGGACCAGTTTTTTACTCGTCCTTGCTTTTCTACTTTTAAAATATTTTTTCTGCTGACCTATCTCATGGCTACTGCTTAGTTCTAATCACACTTCTGCTGTCTCTGAGGCCGGCCTTTTGCAGCTTTCCCAAAACCCACTGATTTTGTGGATTCCCACACTAATGTTAAGGAAGGGTTTAATGAAAGCAAAGCATCCATGAGAGCATTGCATTATAAAACTTCCATGTGCAAGAAAACAAGAGAGCACTTAGAATAAAACATGAAACTATCAGAAAAACGTGGAAAAAAACAGAAAACATGGAAAATATCAGAACAGGATAAAAAGAAATTACTAGACAGGAAGTGATGTAGGGGAAAAAAAAGCATAAATTTAGCACACATTTGTAAACTAAAACAGAAAAAGAAGGGCAGAGATAATAGGGAATGAAGATTTTAAAATTGCACTGTGCAGAAGAGACACATTCAGTGTCTCTGTGTAAACACAGCTGAGAGATTCAGCTTGGAGCTGGATTAGAGTGGAATTTGTTCACAGTTCTCTGGTGCACACGAGTGCAAAGACTGAGGTAAAAAGGAGAAAAGTTTAATTTCTGAAAGTCATTTAGACTCCTGAAAATTTTGTCTAGAGATCTAAAAATCCAAAGCCTCAGAGAACCTGAACCTAAAACAACCCAAATGGATTGATAAGGTATTATGGGCACATCTCTGCTGCTTTCAGAGTCAATGAAACTGAGAATGAGTGTCTGGAAATTAGGAATGCCAACCCAGATTTTATCTCCATTACTCTAAGAACACCTTAATAAAGAACATTAGGAACTGAGCACTAACATTCTCACTCTGCTCTATTTACTTTACATTTGAATACTGGCTGGTAGAAGGAGAGATCTGACTTTAATTTCTCCCCAAGTTGCCTGTTGCACTTTCAGGTTAGGAATACATGTAAAATTCAGCTAATCACTCTCTCTCTCCATGAATATTCCACTGCTGAACTGACATATAGAAACCTCCTTTTTCCATTTGTACCTTCTCAAGTGGTGCCTTAACTAATAGGAGATTTGGGTAAATTACACAGAAAACCACCAAAACTGCTGCAATTAACACTCAATTCCATTATGAAAGCTTCTGAGAAAACACTTGACAGGATCACTAAACAAACTTAAACTTGGAAGAGAAACATGCATTTTAGCACTGATCAAGAGAAAATAAAAATAAGTCCTGTAAAAATTCCAAGTGGAAAATAAGGAGAAAGACAGGCAGCACAGGAAGAAGGAAGGCCCTGTCAGATGTCCTGTGGAAGGTAACTTGTGCTAGCAGCAAAAAAATCTATAGCAGCCCTGTCTTGTAGCACAGCGTGGCATATGCTACCTACATCAGTGGTAAGCTCATTCAGTATTATAGATGTAATTTTAATTTGTTTTCCTGTCCAACAGGCTAATCATTTTAATTGTGTAAGGGCCTGTGAAGATGCTATGCCTGGTGTAAAAAGTGATGCCAGTATAACCGAAGGCCTGTTCCACAATTCTACATTATCCTTACAGCCTGAGCCTAATGAATGCACACTACGTTTCTGACGCTGGTATTTGTGCCTGATGGTAAGCATCTGTTGAATGCTAGGGGCAAACATTGTCAGTTTCCCAAAATAGCAAGGTCCTCCTAATGCTTTCTGAGGAATTGCAGGCCAAGCTCTATTTCCATAAATGAGAAAAATTCCAGGAGGCAACATGCTTGCTGATTTTGTTTTAAGAGCACAGACTGTGTCCAGTTGGCACAGTGTGCCGTGGTATTGTAATACCACAAAGATACAGGAGATATCCAAGTGCTGTCATCTCCGGGCTTTCCTGATCTCTCCCCAGTCAACTCCCTGTCCTTGAAGTACTCAAAGAACAAACAATTTCCTGGCACTGATCCCCGAATATCCAGCTCCTGTGGCTCTTGACTTGTAGTATTTAAATTTTCAGTGATTTTAAATGCCTGAGCTCCTAAAGGATTTCTAGGGATTTTTTATTTTTCACCAATTTTCTGTGATCATTCCATTTTGATTAGTACACACATTTGACCAGGCCTTGCTTAAGTTATCATAAATTTGAGCTCTGGTCCATTTTCCAAATTCTTCCATTGAGTCTAAGGGAACTCCAATTAAGCAAGTACGAAATGGATCTGAAGGTGTATCTAGTGATAAACAGAAGGATTCTTGCCCTGTTCTGTTAGCCCATGTAACCCACATGTTAGCTCGCTGCCCTATATTGTATATTCCCTCCGTTTCCTTAATCACTGCACTAAGCAACATTGTTAATACCTGCCAGACTATTGCCATGGCTGCCGTTGTCTACAATCACGCCTGCACTTTGCCCAAAATGCTTTGGCCTGTTCCCACTCCCTATCACTGATGTGATGTATTTGTGGTACTGCTATTCCCATTCCACATTCAGTAGCTACTGCCCTGCTCTCTAGTACAATTGGGTTTACTAGAGCAATGAAAGCAAGTTTAAACTGCATCCACAGTAACAATTTCTGCTCCTATGTTTCTATTAAAGATACATCCTGGAGAAAACTCTGATATCCCCCCCCGAATTATGCTCTAAAAATTTAGCTAATGCTATTCTTGGGGTAAAAGTGTTAAGGTTGTTAGAGCATCTATTGCATATTAGGTTAGTAGTCTTAAAGTCTTGCTTTTTCTCTCGAATCAAGGCTAAGCTACGCTCCTGATGAACTTGTCTCCAGGTTTTTAAGTTACACTTTATGCAATGAACCTTAAGCCACGGCTTGCATGCACCACCATGCAGATCACAAGATTTTTCTATCTGATTTTCAACCTGTGATGGAAGTGAAGGTAAATGGAGCCCGTTTACATCTAACCCGTGTATGTTAAGTCTATGTGGAGTTGCTAGTACTTCCTCAGCATACTCCAGCAAACTTGGTAGATATTCCAATCGTTGTTCAGCTGTCAGGTGTTGGAGAAGTGGATTCAGGGCTGTCTGGAATAGGTGCTTTCGCCAACTCTCAGCCTCTGGACACAGCATGGGTTGATGACGGCAGTTTCAGATAGGGCTTCACCCACTTGGCTGGGATCCAACGAATGCCTTTATGTTTCTGTGCTGCTTCTATCTCAGGGTCACATTCCAGTTCTAACTCCACATTCTTTACAGCATGAGAGGGAGGATTTCGTTTAAACAGTTGGAATGATGGCTCAGAGACAACATGAGAAGGAGGTACCTGCTTTCCTGATTGTCTGTCTGAACCCACAATCATAGGTAGATCCACTTTTTCCAAAGAATAATCTCTTTTAGGGACAACTGAATCCTTTTGTTGAATTATAATTTTTTGTAAATTGTCCACAAGAGACCTTAAATCCTCTTCAATAGAAGTATTATTCATAACAACATCTCTTTCCTTATCCTCTACAGCATGTTGAGTCTCTAAGTTACTGTTATCAGCAATTTTTTCACTCTCAGTACAACTGTCCTTTGTTCTGCAGACTAACAAACCTGAATAACTTTTTTCACTGCGAGTACAAGTGTCCTTTTGTCTGCAGACCAACACCTCTGAAGAGGCAGCAGCTTCCTCTTTCTCACCAGGAGCTGGAGGAGCAGTTGGTGTAATGCTCGATGCTGAGCTGAGGGGTTGTGGGCTGCACGAGGGAATATCTAAGGTTGTAGAAAACCGTGGTTGAACCGAAGTTACCGGGAGTGCTTGAGGCTTTTCTGGCTCAGAGGCAAGGGCAGCACAAGCTGCAGAAGCAGCTTTCCTCTCTGCCTTTAAACCTTGCAAAGCTTCTATGATGATTTTCCACACAGTAGCATACTTAGAAACCTCTTTTGCCTCATTCCCCCCGGATGCAATGCAGTCCCACAACATCCGCCCCACAGCTTCCCATGTCGAAATCTCAAAAGCACCCTGTGCTCCTGCTATGAGATTATGGTCCCAAGCCCAGTGTAATAGTCCCTTCAAAGTGGAAGCATCATACTTATATTCTCTCTTAGAGAGGATATGTTGGAGGAGTTTCTGAGCACCTTCCCTTTCATGTTCAGACCCCATCTCCTCCCCGGCCACTCACCTTGATCAGGGCGAGATTCAGGACATCTATGATTGGAGCCCCAGTAACCTTTTCCTCTCACTGGGGCAGTGAGGATACTTTCGACCGGCTTCTCCGCCACTCGAAGGCTGGCTCTGATTATCTGCATAGAGCCAAATTGCCATCCTCGAGTTCCTCTAAGGGTTCTCCACAATTCTCCACCAGAAATGTGGGGGGAACAGTGCGGGATGCGGAGGTTCAGGGACATCACATGACAACCAATATGATCCAGTGATGCCAAATTTATTACCCCTAAAAAGACTGTATTTATAATAATTCTCTACTGTCCACGCGTCTCTAGCTAATCCATGATTGGTTAGGCCTAGCTGTTCACGCGTCTAAAATTGGGTGCTGATTGGATCATCTAACTTTTCACGCGTCTGGCTGTGGTTTTCTGTCCCACCCATGAACTGTCTTTTTCCTCACTTTCCCAAGCTCACTGACAAAATTGCTGAGTCTATTTGACTCTTCTTCTTGTATCCTTTTCCAGGATATACCAACCCCATTTTCTGATTATGTCCGGTATTGTTTGTGAACATGTCCATTGTCCATTATCCCAAGCAGGCTGGATTGTGCATCGGATGAATAAGGCCATTGTTTCTCAAAAACACCTCAATCTGCAACAAAGCCTCAACAGTGCACCTGGCAGAGGTTTGTCTCATGGGTGTCCCTTCCCTGAAGCATGGAATCTCCTGCCTTCCTCCATTCCCTCCCTGCAGGAAATACCAGGTACAAAGGGAAAGGAATTCATCACAGGCTCTTACACTATTCATTATCATGGTGAAAACATTCAGAATATATGAGTAAAGCCTTGTAAATGATGAGGAATCCTGAAAAGTGAGAAGGAACACGGCATCCTGTCTTTCCAAGGGGAACCAGGGCTGCTGAGAGCTCCTGCCACGGTGTAAGAGCTGTTAGAAGGAATGAGAGTAGAACCCGCTCCCCTTCCCCTGGACGTTGCTCCTGGGATTACAGGTTCTGGCAGCAAGTTGGCTAAAAAATGGTGTGGTACTGCTGCTGGTAGATTTTGGGGTACAAATGCTTATTCATCTCAACAAGGACCTGGCTCAGGAACAAACTGTCTGCATCTTCAAACAGCTTTGCTACAGCAGCAAGAGTTCCTTTCACATCGGTGAGCAGCAGCCTGAACTGAACAGCCCCAGCAGAGCTGCAGAGCCCCTCTGTCCATCCCCAGTCTCTCTTGCATCACCTCTCTACTGAAATTGAACTCAGTGTGCACACTGCCCGGGTTGGCTTCCCTCTGCTCCTGGCAGGAAATGGATGCTTAAAACAATCTGCATTAGTTTCACAGAAAAGCTTTTGGAAACTCCTGTCCTCCCTTAGCAAGAAAAATGTGTTGGTTTTCTTCTAAAGTAATAGCCTATTTCAAGCTCATTGCTGAAATAACTGAGTTTCTCTGTGCTTTTAATTAAACCACTGAGAAACAGAATGTATGGAAATAATTAAACTTTATCAGGACTAGTAAGTATTGGGGCAAAAAAGTGAAGTGGTGATGGTATTCTTTATGAAAACATTCTCTAAATTCAGTGTCTTGGGCAAGAAAGAAGAGCCTTGTCTCCAGTCTCCCGTGCAGCTTCTGCCACAGCAGATCCTCCCCTGTGCCACAGTCTGCAGGCACTGGTGTGCCTGTGGTACTCCCCTTCCCACAGAAGCCCACAGCAATCCCCTGTGCCCAGGGGATCAGGCTGGGGCAGTGGCTGAACAAGAAAATAATGTGCCAAAATACGTCTCTGTTGGGCAGCAGTCACTTGGGTCTTTTCTGTAAAGGCACAGCTGGTGGTGCAGTAATTCAGAGCAATCCCTGTTCTGCTTCTGACATGGGAGAAGCTCCTCAGACAACCACCAGAAATAACACTTGCTTAACAGTAGTTATTAGCTGGTTGACATGTTTCCTTTTCTATTTTGCTTTTGAATGAAGTCAGATTAGTTGAAGGATTTGGTGTTTTAATCTTTGAAGCACATTTTGTTTAAGGTATGATTAACATTTTCAGTCTGGGCTCATGTATGTAGAGACAAGGACATAAAAGCCTTGATAAAAATACTTATAAAATTGGACTGAAGTACTTCTTTCCTAGTGTTTTAATGAAAAGAACAATCCTCATCTGTTCTAAACTAGTGATGTTGGAGGTTGTGAAATACCAGATGCTACACAAAGAAAAAGCTCTTTCTAGAAATCTGATTATCTAAAGGGGAGAGGGAGGGGAAGGGAAGGCAACAGAAGTAATCAAGAACACCCCGGGCAACCCCTGCAGGTGACTGCAGATACAGGGAGGGTAAAAATTACTTTGGTGATTGATCTGGGAGACCACAGTTAAGAGGCAGCGTTACAAACCTTCTTTTTCTCCATAATATGGGATGTGTTGAGAAGTGGTTTTTAAAAATAGGTAGAAACCCTATTTAAAAAACACAGTCAGTTGGGTTGATGCAGTGTTTATTCAGATGCTGAACAGCTTAGCCTTCCTTCCCCTCATCACCCAGAAGGGAGAGAGCTCCATTGAGTACATTGCCTCTGAAACCACAATTCTCATTCTTCATCCACAGGGTGGTTTTGGTGACTCCTTTTGGTTTTGATGGGACCTTGGTATTGGAATAAATCCTGGTCCAGAGCCCCTTTAGTCGCCTCATCTGTGAGAGAGGACCTTATTGTCATCTTAAGACAGAGCATATTAAGGGAGTAGTTTCACACTAGCAAATATTTTGCTTTTTGAGGTAAATACTGATTTACAGTAGTGCCCCCTCTCCCTTCTCATCCTTGTCTTTTGCCACTGTGAATCCATCCCTTCACCTGTCAGTGCAGTGTTTGCACGGCTTCTCCCTGGGAGGGGCTGGAAGCCCAGCCTAGGCTCACAGGCAGACAGAAGTGATGGTTTGGGTTTGGCCAAGGTATTTTAAGCTGGGTGAGTTCCTTCACCACAGCCTCTGAGCAGCCACACCTCCATTTGTGCTGACAGAGCTGAGGGAATGGTGCGTGGTGGGTTTGCCACCAGGAATTTGTCTTGTGAGCCTGTGCCAGGAGGGAAGGGACTGCCAACACAGAACGGCACCTGCCATAAAGAGGCATCCGTGAGGAGCCTTCACATGGACAGAGACTAGACCCACACAGAACACAAGAAAAATGTACCAACAAAGGGACATACTGCCAATGAACAGGTTAAACCTTTTTTTTTTGGTGTCTTTTTTTCTCTCTCTTTTTTTTTTAATTAATGCACACAAAGGTCAAAAAAAGTGAAACCTGACTGTACTGTCAAGTGGAGAAACGAGGAACTCTCATTGGGATGCTCCTTGTCTCTCCAGTCCCTTGGGAATGGCAAGTGTTTTTCAGGAGAAGAAGAAACTTGCTGTGAAAGGAGGAGAACTCAGGAGGGTGGCAGGGGTGGTGGGCTGCTGCAATTCTGCTCTCCTGAAGAGCTCATTGCCAGTTTTTATTTTGCACCCCTTTCTGGCATTACAAAGTGTGTTACAAATTTTACAGAGGAAGGGGAGAAAGGAAGGAGAAGGGCACAGATATGCTGGCCTAGGGCTCTGCAGTTCTGTTTGTCCGTGCATACTCTTCCAGCTCTGATTTCCTGTCCATGGCAAGTTGCAGCTCCTGCTTGATGATTTCGATCTGCTTCTCCAGCTCTGTCAGCTCTTGCAGCACCGAGGTCCTCGCAGTGTTGAGAGACTCTGCTTTCCCGTTGGTGGTTAAGGAAGGCGGAGTCTCTCTCCTCCCCTGTGGCAGGGGGATGTCCTGGTGCTGATGGATTGTCACCTCATTTTGCCCCTCATCGGTGCAGATGTATTTTTTTCGGTGGCAGTTGCCCAGGTTGGCTGTGTTCCACACCGCATGCTGGCTGTTCCCCACATGGGCCCTGAACAGAGAGAGGAGAGTTAACACCACATCAGAGCCTGTTCTTGTCTGTGTGCACATCTCCACTCTGAGCCGTCCTACTGGAAAAATATAAGGCTGCTGTTGCATGTTACATAGAAATATTATTCCTTTATCCCTGAAATTATGTTTTCTTGCAAAGCACAAATCATGAATGTAAATGATCAAATTTTTGTGATTTAACCATAGCAGAGGCTCGAACAGAACCCTGAATGTAATCTTTCCCATAACTTTTTTCAGTAATAAAATTACTCAGCTGCGCCTCAGGAAAATCTGAGTCCTTCAAAGCCTCTGAAAGGTTTTGTGGTTGCAATGTGCAAGTCTATTACAGTGTTAGTCCTTTCCGTGTTACTAGTCTGTCCTGACTTGGGCATTTGCTCTCACGGAGAAGGAAAGAGACTCCCTAGAGCTGCTGTGGAGAGCTGAAGGGGGAAGCTTTGTCCCTTAGTCTGGAAGTCTTGGTGGGGAGCTGCTTGTGCTCTGGGGGACGGACACCAATGATGTTTATCCAGCCCTGCAGGTTCATTGCTGAGCTTCCTGACACACCACAGAGACTTTGGGGTCGTCCTGTTGGGGCACAAATTTCCGTCTGGGGAATTTTTGAAATACTTCAATTATTCTTTTTATTTCTGCTTTCCTCCAGAAATAGTGTCATAATCTAATGCTTCCAGAGAATCTTCTCCTACTTTTTGGGGAACTTCCTTTTGCTGCCCTCCATAAGATAAGGCCAATTCCCAGGGTTCCTTCCCAAACTGAGGTGAAGCCCATGGTCTCCACTCTCCAGCTGGAACAGAAGGAAGCACAGAGGTTGCTGTTGTGGGAGAGGAGCTTCTCTTTCCTGCCTGCTTTTCCTTTGGGACAGGTTGGTGGGTGCTCCTTTGATAAAGGCAGGTTTAAACTCTGAAGCAGTTGTGTTCCAAACTGCTCCCTCCTCAAGCTCTTCTGTGGGTATCCTTGGAGAAAAGGCCTCTTGGTGGGAGCTCCCCGTGGGCAGGTTAAGGAAGGAGGTTGATATTTCAGGGTTGTGACTGCTGAAAGCAGTTGGTTTAAGGGGTGGATACTTTTCTCACCTGCCTGCAGTAAAGGAACTTGGAAAGTGAAAATTTTGTTCAAGGAGGTGGCGACTGGGGGTGTTTTCCAAGAGATGGGCTGGCAGAGAGAAGAGGCTGGAGGGGAGGTTTCAGGCAGGAGCAGCAGCCCCTGCCTGGATCATGCTCCAGAGAGCTCAGGGAATCCCAGTAGGGATGTGTATGTAGAGTTGTTGATTTTTGTGCAGATCAGCTCTAGTCTCCTATTTCAAAATAAAAGATGGGAAGACTCCAAGTCTGGGCAGTTGATTTTAACAAATGCCAGACCACAGTTAGCACTCCAGTTTCACCGAGTCAATAAAACCATTTCAAATTGGGCTACTGGTGCTTAGCAGCTTTTGTAGTTTTGGTGACCTTAAGAAACCCAACAGATTTTCCTCCATGAGGATACCAGCAGTAGCATGATGCCAATTTCTCCCACCTCTTTTCTGTATCTTTGGTGCTTTTAAGAGTTCCTCAGGGCCCAGAAGGAATGCAAGCACGTGTGATAATGTGATTTGAGAGCTCTGTCTTGTGCTGATGCCTCAGGTTTAGCTTTTATGTTTTTCAGATTCTGTTCTGCTTTAGTGTGTAAGTCTAGGCTTCATATTAGGGGATTGTAAACTCTCTTCACAGAATAGGTAGATAAAATAATTCCTTCTCCAGCTGGGGACCAAGGAAAGCTGATCCAGACCTCAGGCACAAGAGCACAAACAACAGTGGGTGGACTGAAGAGAGGAAACAAGAAGGATGGGACTTCATGGGCTAAAGCTGTAATTGAACAATTAGCTCCAATATGCTAATGGATCAAAACCTATAAAAGTATGAGACCCCGTGACCTGTGGTCCATTTTTGTGGCCATTTTGGGTTGTGCTGCCCAAAGTGGATCTGTTAGAGGCCTCTTAATAAATACCTACTTTATTCTTTAGCTCCATCTAATCTCTGTTCTAGGTCAGCCTTCATCAAGGCATCACTCACTTGCCACGTGAGTGTTCATGACAAGCTGGACATCCCACTCGTGGCTATGCCGAGTTAAATTCATCCCAATTCAGTGCAAACAGCAGCCTTGAGATGCTGAGAAGAGCAAGCACGTGGGTGGGTGTGCATGCACACACGTGAGGGATGACTGCTGTGTGGGCAGAAGGTTTTGGACTGCTGTACATCTTCAGTCTCCCAAGTTGGAAGATTATTTGCATGGATCTTTTTCTAGGCCATTGCCTGGGGGGCTTATGCACCATCTCCCCCTGTTCCACCCAACAAGGAGGGTGCAGCAGGAGGAAACATTTCACAGCCATCATGGCCTCTCCTGCTGCTCACAGATCGAAAGCCAGGAGTGGCTGTGTGCAAGAAGGTTCCATACATGGTTTTCTTTGATAAGCTGAAGGAATGAACAGAGGAGATCAACTGCAGGCATTTTAAGACACTTGTGTGTAGAAAGGCAGCCTAGGAGCTTAGAGATGCTTATTCATTTATATTTCCTGCCTTTAGCAGAGGAATATCAAAGAAACACAAAATACATTGACATCTGTAGGTTTCAGTCAGGCCAAACATCCAGTAGCATTCTGAAAAACCTTCTGTATTCTATACTCTGTGCCTGACTTTCTCTGTAGAAAAGCAGTGCTGCTTTTTGTGTCCTTACAAAGTGCACCAGTAGGGTTGAGCTGCTGAGCACGTGCACGGTTCCATGCAATGCCTTGTGCTCCTGGAAGCTGCACATGCCATGTCTCCTCTGCAGAAGACACAGGCTATGAAAACAAGGCCAAGTTGTTACCTACTTTTTTTTCCCTCAGGACTTGTTAGACACGATATTTTTTCAAAGGACTGCATTTGCCTCTCCTCAGCTTCCTTATTTAAAGAAAAGAGCTGAAGGAGTTTCAGGCATGTGAGTGCCTGATCTCTCTTTCCCTCTAAAGGCTCTGCCTCTCAGAGCCCCAGGTACCTGCCAGTGCTTTGGCACAGGAGTCATTCATTCCCTAAATTTCATTCCCTAAACAGGAGTGAACTTCAACTGCAAAGCCTCTCTTTGCAATGGGATTGCTTTGGCCCGGGGGTCATCAGAGCCTGTGTCCTGAAACAGACCCAGGAAAAGGAGCAGATCCTGCTGCCTTCTGCTCCTGCTGATCCTAGCAGCAACTCCCCTGGCAGTTCCTTCAGGGAACTTCGTGCAAAGGGCAGCTGTCCTGGATTTTGGGGCATCTCAGCACTTGTGTCCATGGCCCTTCTTCATCCCCAGCCTGCAGCAGTCACAGTCATTGCTGCCTCCCCCTTGCTGCAGCTCCTTTGCCAAAGTGCTGCTAAAGGCAGCGGAGCTGGCTCCACATCCCTGCTGGCTTCTGCTCTCTGGGATGAGCTTCAGGGGGACACTTGCAGCACTTCCTAAAGAGCTGCCCGCGGGAGGGGGGGCAGATTTGTCCTCCCCAGTGCCAGAGACTGAAATACTGAATATCGTTTATGGTTAAACATTTTCAGGGAAGACTTTTGCCTACTACAGCAGAACTGTGTTACAAAAGCCACAGAGATGACCACCACACCCTGAATGGGGCTCTGAGAGGCCCTGCAGAGTTCTCTGATGAAGAGATAAGTAACAGCTCGGGGGCATTCAGGAAGCACCAGCCAAATGCCTTCAGGGTGGAGATGACAGCCCCAGGGCTTTCAGCTGCCAGGTTCACACAGAGCCTGGCACCAAAGCCTGGCGGGAGAGAGGCTTGGGGTGTGTGTTGGAATACCACTGGTGAGAGGGAGCGGCCGCCCATCCTCTGCTGGGCAGAGCAGCCCAGCTCTGGGACCCTTTCCCGGGGAAAATCTCGTCCACAACCGAGGGGGTGATGTGCCCCATCAAAAGGCCCCCCATAGGGGTGCCCAGACCCTGCACCCGAGCACTGCAGCATGATGCCACAGATCCCCAGTGCAGCAAGTGACAGTGTCCAACTGGCCCCCTGCAAGGGAGGCACCTGGGCGTTCCCTCCTGCCCAAAGCCAGTGTTAATCCAGGGAATCCTACACTCATCTGCACGTGTGGCAGTGTGGTGTGGCACCCTCACCACCAAGGAGAGCAGATGGAGGAGAGCAGCGAGACATGGCTGGGCCCCTTGGATGGGTGATAATGGTGTCACACATAAGCCCTGTCACTGTCTCCCTATCCCCCCACCGCCCATGCACACTTCTTTCTCCTCCTTTCTTTTTATTTCCCTTTGCCTCTTTTACTATTCAATAAAATACACCAATTTAGCACAAATCACACAACACCCATCGCAGCTGACAAAAGGCACTTCCTGCAGATTGCCACAGTCGCACTGCTGATCCACAAATACATGAGAACCAATTTCAGCAGAAAAATGTCATTTATTACAAATTTCTACACCTGCACTGACAATACAGAACTATACAAACCTCAATTTAGGTAAAACCAGGAATTTATTAGATTATTACAACCAGTCTGTGTAAAAATATACAAATACTAGCTTGAGTTAACAAAACTAAATTTATTGCCAACCTCTTCACAACACACTATACACAAAGATCAATTAGGCGATTAACAACTTAATTTATTACATATAACTACAAACGTACATACAGAAATACAGCCTAGATAGGAATACAAAAATATGCATATCCCCTCTCAAAAGTCCTGTAACAAAACCTCATAGAATTATACATACAACACTTAGAATTATACAACTATACCACTCTATACATATAACTAAATACATATAGATATGCAAATAGATATAAATACAGACATAAATATAAATTGAATATTACATATTATATACAATATATATAAACAGATAGATAACACATATCTATTCGTAAATACAAAAATATCACTGTGCCAAGCTGAATATCAATAAACATGCATCAATACAAATGCATAGCTATATATATGCATACATATAAAAGTATAAAAATAGACACATATACCAATGCAAATACCAATATATTAATTTAAGACCCATATGCCTACGACTGCATCAACAGAAATAAACAGCAACACAACGGTATACATAGGAAACAGAACTAAGCACACAGATATAACAACATCCATGTCTACTTACATATATATATATATATATACATATATACATACATATATGTAATTACAAAGATATATGTATGTATACTCATGCATACATACACAGCATACATCACTAAACAACATACATACAGAAATATTCCTATACAAACAGCAAGCTACATATATCCATACCCAAATGATAATCCATCTCTATGTGCAAGACTAGACATGTCTAGAAAGAGCTCCAAGCAGAGGGATCCCAGCTGCCCCATCTTAAATCCTCTCCCTCAGTGTCCTTCTCCTCCCATGCAGAGCAGCTCTCCTGGACAGGGACAGCAGATGGGACATCTGGCAAGCAAAGGGAACACTGAGTGAGTATGGGGGACGTTTCCCTTGGCAGCAGCTGCGCTTCCATCAGGGAAGAGGAAATCTCAGAGCCTCCCCAGGAGGACTGGAAAGAAAAAGCAGCCGAGTGCGCCAGGCTGTGGTGAGCGCAGCCGCGGCGGGACCGTCCCGCAGCCCCGGCAGCCCGGCACAGGCGGCACAGCTCCCGGGCCCTGCCGGCACAGCTGCCTTGCCCAAGGACAGCCCCTGTGCCGGCCGGGGCAGCTGCGCTGAGCGGCCCCAGCACGGGCAGGGCCCGCTCCTGCCCCGCCGGGCAGTGCCCACGGCCACAGCCCACGCCGCCCTCAGCCCCACCCTGCCTGCCCGGGCCTGTGGCCTCACCTGGGCTCTCTCCAGGCTGGCAGCAGCAGGTCCCCGTTCCCTGCTCCTGCTGCTGCCCTTCAGCTCCTCCCTGCTGACTCCCGTCAGTCTCTGGCTGTCCTCGAGGTCTTCCTTGCAGCTGGGGCAAAAGTGGAGGCTCTGGAATTGGTTCCAAGGCCTGGCAGAGCTGCAGTCCCAGAGCCCTCCGTGCTCCCCGCTGGCCCCCTCCATCCCCTCAGCCTCTGCCATGCTCTCGCTGAACCCCCAGCCCCACTCCGTTTCTTCAGGCCCTCACAGTCCTCTCACCCCCCTCAGTCCCTTCTGACCCATCCTGTCCCCCTTAGACCCGGCATCCCCTCAGCCTGTGCCACTTCCCTGTCACCTCAGTGCCACCATCGGCCTCGGCTGCCCCACAGCCCCCAGCCCCAGCAGCAGCTCAGGCTCCCCCTCCCTTCAGCACCATTGCCCCCTCAGCCCCCTCAGCCCCCTCTGTCTCACCATCCTTCAGCAGCTCCTCAGGGGACAGTGCCTGGGGCCAGTCGCAGCTCCCACCGCTCCAGGGACAGCCGGGGCTGGAAGTGCTGCTCCACCAGTCCTGGCCGCCAGCTCGGACCCAGCACAGGGAGAGGGGACACAGGAGGCACAGGGGGAAAAGCAAGAGGTGAGAAAGGCAGCCGAGGGGGGAAAGAGGCAAAAATGCAGCCTAGGCCTACTCAAAGAGCAGCCTATCCATCAATGTATTCATCTAAACATTCATATTCCACTGTCTAAATAACTACGCACATTTAGAAATATAACTTCATATATATAAAAATATTTTTTACACTATACAAATAAAAATTTAACTCTAAAAAACTATAAATGTATATTTACAATAAAATATATCACTTCTCTGACTATATATCCACATTTAACTCTACAGATCTATCAATATATGCACATATAAACAGAACACTCTAACCTATAAAGAGATCTATACCCATTTATAAATAAAAACATAGCAAACTATGAACATATTTACAAACAGAGGAATTCTACCTGCCCGATGGTCATGGGCTCTCCTCTGTCTCGTCCTGCCATGCAGGGCAGCCCTCCTGGAGATGTTGGTCAGATGGCATCTGGGAAGCCAAGGGAACGCTCAGTCAATATTGGCCCTTGTGCATCTTTCCCCTGGACAGCAATTCTCCTTCTGCCTGGGACTGTCAAAGATGGCCTGAAAGGCAGACTCTCACTTGGCAATTTGAAGCCTGCCCTTAAAAGAACAAAAACCATTCCAAGTGTTCAAAAGTGTGTTTCAAAAAAATGAAACATTTATCGAGATCCTTCAAAACATTGAAGAATCTCAATAAAGTCTCAGCACTTGCTATGCAAAGTCTCAGCAGCACTGCAGTGAGCAGCAGCTGCTCCAACTTGACCATCAGCTCTGGCAGGAAGGGCTGCGAGGGACAGAGCTCCCTACGAGGCCTGCAGGCTGCACCAGCTTGGCTAAGGACTGGATCCAAAGCACTCCCTCTCTCCTCTTAGGTCTCCCTAATCAGGGCTCATTCCAGCTTTCCCTTCTGATACTGGACTGACTGTGATGTTTCATTTGGTTGGCCTCTGATGTTCTGCGCCTTCTTTTTCTTGTGAGTCAGCACCAATACCAGCAGACTGGTACTACACTGAGTCAGTGATCTGGACTTTTAGCCTGACTTTTTGCTCTTTTTTTCCCCTGTTCCTTCAAGAGTCTCTCAGCCTGGCCTCCCCTGTCAGCCTGCAGCAAATTTATCCACCGACTTCAGCACAAAGCTGGGAGACCCAACTTGGTGACACAACTCCCCCAAGGTCAGATTTATTCCCTGCTCTCTTGCCACAGCAGAGGACTCAGGGTCAGAGCCTCTGGAGTGCAGGGCTCAGGCAGCTTGTGACAGTGCAGGATTTGAACAAAAGGCACCAGGAAGCACCAAGCCTGCTCAGAGCAGCCATCTCACACCTCTCTAAATCAGTGGGGGCTCTGTCCTTACCAGGCTCCTTGGGCTCCTGGGAACTGTTCCTGCAGCTCTCAGTGCCAGATGCAGCTTCCTCTGCTGCAGCTCTGTCCACAGGCTCCCCTCCTGAGGAATCAGGGGCAACACTGACATTGTCCTGAGCAGAAAAACAGAAAGAAAGGAACCCAAGGATCACTCACTGTTTTCCTGGAAACACATCAGGGATACGATAACTCTCCTTCTCCACTCCCAAAGGACATGGAGCACAGAGGAGGGAACGCTGCCCACACGGTTCCCATGAGGAGCCTTTTAAACTCAGGATTCAGGTGGCCAAGGTGAAACTGAAGCTCTTACAAAATGACCTTTGAGACAAAACATGAGCACAGCAAACCAGAAGACACCAAGTAAACGCGACGTGCCCTCACGCTCTGACCCTGGCTTATGCCAGAGCTGGGAGAAATCAGCCAGCAGAAAGCCAGGGGCTCTCCCTGCTGCCAGCACGGCTGCCAGCAAGGACAGAGCTCGCTCCCAGCCCTGCCCAGGCCTGGGTGCTGCAAACCCCCACACAAAGCACACATTTCTGCCTGGGAGTCTCACCACCCCCAGCCAAGCGCTCACACAGCCCAGCACGAGGTGCTGCTTTTCGGAGCCCTCTGCTGCTGCCCCATGGATATGATCCAGGAAAACATTTATGCACCCAGGGCATTCCCGGGATCACATTTGTGATCAGTGGCAAAAATCTGGACATTGGGCCAGCAGGAAAAAAGAACAACCCAAAAGACAGAAAAAGCCAGACAACCTAGTAGCGTTTCTATTCCACTAAGGAAGTAAATGTCCACAATGAAGCACCTGCAAATTGTCTTTGGACACAAAGATATTCTCACTATGACCGGTTCCAGATTATTCATCTCTTCTGCGAAAGCCTGGCCAAACGGGACCCCCAAAGATCCTAAAGATGGTTCCGAGCCTGTAATGTTCCCTTTTATTATGGAACAAAATGCTTCTGAAAACTGCTATGTCTGACTTTACAGAAGACAAAAGTCATGCCACTTGACAAGAAGGCAGTGGTAAATCCAAAGACATCCCTCTCCCCACCTTGAGTCTTCCCTGCCTCATAATCATAAATGTACTGCAGGCAATGGGTCAGCACATGAATAGAACGAGAGACATTCTTTGGCCAACACGCATAATAATCTGCAAAAGGACAGAGAGCTGCAGCTCCAGCCCAGCCCCACCCACGGCTCTGGGGGCGCCTACACGCACGGCAGGGCTCACACAGCAGCTGCAGCAGCTGCAGCCCAGCCCTTGCTTGGCCTTGGCCTTCCCACCCAAAAGAGGCACAGCCCACACCTGCTACTGGAACAGAGGCACCTCTGGCATGCCCCTCCCTGCATGGGACCCTTGGCCTTCAGTGGCAATTCTCCAAACACTCTTCTCCTCTTTCCCATCAAGAAAAACCTCTCCTTCATTTCTTCCTCCTCTTTTAGAAGTATTTCTTTAGCAAGCATAATTAAACAAACAAAATAATGATTAAATAAGTTCAATTAAAGAAGCCTTTGCTTCTCCACCATGTAACAACGTTTGAAAGCTCTCAGTCCAGCCCCTTTTATCCCCATCCAATGGAATTACCTGAGCAGAGGGAGATCTTTCAGACAGGGACATCCTGATCTCCCGAATCATTTTTTCCACAGCAAGGCCTAGATCTACTGGCGGCCATTCCTGGTGCCCAGGTGCATCCTGTGCTGAGCTGCAGTGCGTCGATGCTGCACAAGCTGCACTGCTGGCTGGAGCGCTGGGTCCTGAAGTGCCCGGGGTGGCTGCAAGAATTCAAACGCCTTGGTCAGGCTCCACAATGTGGCTGGGGGACACAGAGCTCGAGTTCTGCCGTGGATCAAACATCACGGGAAACAGCCAGGAAAACCCACGCAGAATCTTTTGGCCTCCCAGGTGCCCCTTCCCGGTAGGCTTGACAACTTCTGGCCCACAATGACAGAGCTTTGTGCAAAACTACTTCAAAGGGTCACTTTTCCTAACTTTTGGCAAAAGCGAGGCTACAAGTCTTTTCCTACCTCGTGGGTCGTAGGCTGGGGGCTGCTGCTCCCTGGGGAGCTGTCGGAAGCTGCAGGGCTGGATGCCGAGCACGTCGCGCTCGGCCGGAGGCAGCTGCTCCCCGTAGAGCTCCTGCAAGCGGCTGCGGGGCCCCTCCCGGACGAGCGGCAGCGGACGCTCACCGTGGAGCCCGAGGAAATGGCAGGGCGGGATGCCGAGCACCTCCCGCTCGGCGGGCGGCGGCCGCTCCCCGTAGAGCTCCTGGAAGCGGCTCGGCCCCTCCCGCCGGGCCGGCCCCGGCCGGTCCCTGTGCAGCAGGTGGAAGCTGCAGGGCGGCCGACGGGAGAGCAGCGGCCGCTCCCCGGGGGGCTGCTGCAGGCGGCCGGGCCGGGGGCTGCGCAGCTCCCGCCCGTCCGGCAGCGTCCGCTCCCTGTGCAGCAGCAGGAAGCCGCTGGGCGGGCGCCAGGCCGGCAGCGGCGGCCGCTCCCTGGGCAGCGGCCTGAAGCGACCGCGCCCGTGCCTCCCGTCCGGCAGCGGCCGCGCCGCGGGCACCTGCTGGGAGCCGCAGGGCGGGCGCCGGCGGCCCTCCCGCCCTGCCGCTGGCCGCTGCCTGTTGGCCGCGCTGCGGCGCTGGATGCGGAGCAGGAGGTGGGGGCGGTCGCGGCGAAAGCAGGGGTTGCTGTAGTGCAGCCACGCCCCGGCATCGCCCGGCGCAGCCGAGCCGAGCCAGCCCGGCACCTTGCGGAAGCCGTAGCGGTACAGCTGCCGCACGAAGCTGCGGAACTGCGTGGCCCGGAAGGTGTGCGGCAGCGGGGCCCGCCCATCGCCACCGCCCCTCTGGGCGTCGCCCGAGCTGAGCAGCTCTCGCTCCAAGAGGGAGCGGTCGATGAGCAGCCCCGTGGCCCTGCTGTCCCAGCGCACGGAGCGGACGCGGGGACTGTTGGCCAGGCGCCAGAGCTTGGCGGGGAAGGTGCTGGCGCGGAGCCCGGCGGGCAGCGGCAGCTCCGCCATGGCGTCGATCGCCGACTGTCGCCGCAACGCCCGCAGCGCAACGGCCGCGGCTGCGCCGGCGGCGCGCGGCCTGAGGGGGGCGCTGCGCTCGGGCCCGCGCGCGCTCAGCGCGGCCCCGGCGCGGGCCGGACTTGGCGGGGACGAGCGCGGCAGAGCCGGGGCTGCGGGCACAGCGCGGGCGGGGCGGCTCCGCATGGCCGGGGCAAACCCTCTCTTTCTCTGGCTGCAGTCATCCTTCTGCCTTTGCTTTGCAATGCAACCCCAAAGCACCAACGCAACGAAGATAAAATAGCCGCTTCCCAGCCCCTCTTGATGCCCGAGGTTATTCCTGCCCAGGTCCAAGACTTCTCATTTCCCTCCCTTGAACTCCATCAGATTCCCCTCAGGCCAATTCTTTAGCCTGCTAAGTCCTCTCTGGGTGGCACAAGCACCATGTTTCAAGGGATGATTGCCTTTCCGTCCTTTTTGACCCAATCAGTGATCAGAGCAAGAACAGACTGGTCAATTACAGCAGAGAAAGCAGGTGAAAGACATGTCTAGGTCTGCTGCAGCTGGGGTCACAAATGAAGTGTGTGGGTTTTGAAGTAGGGAAGGGATTCCAGGTCAGATGATTTTAACTAACTTGCATTACTAAATGCATGATCTTTAAACACACACATTGGCAACGATTATTAGAACATAAGAAATGCTGGTATTCCTTGCATTGAGGAAAGGAAGGGGAGAAGGAAGGCATGGAGTTTCCAGGAGTATGTAAAGAAATCTGCTTTATTCTGGATCAGTATGCCATTTTCATGAAGCAAAAACAGTAAGTGGAGGGCTCTTCACCCATTTCATTTTTAACTAAAATTCAGTGAAAGATACTGTTTTGGAGTGTAAAATCTTTCATGTTGAAAACATGAGTGTGCAGAGAGCTGAGCCAATTGTTGAAAATCCAGTTCTAAAACTTTTCAAATTAAAGGACCCAGATGAAGTAGGAAACACAAGTTCTTCCCTTGAACCTTTTCTTGCCTCTTCTAGCTCATTCTTGAAAGTGGAATGCAAGAGAATCCCACAGAAATCAAAGGAGCATCAGGGTCTATCCCTGAAAGGCAACTGTAGATGTGAAACGACTTGGGAATTAGAGGGACATCACTGAGCCACTTGTGAGTCCAAGTGTTAGTGAAGAACCCTTTTGCAAAGAAATGCCAGCTTTCTTCTCCAGGAAGCTGAACAGCAGAATATTATCGCTCATGTAGCTGGTATAAAGCAGATAAAGCTTTTTTATAAATGAAATTTGTGCGCATGAGCCCTGGTATTCACTTGTCACAGCAGGATGAAGAACCCATTTGATCAGACTCTGGCTGTTAGTAAGAAAGGGAGAAACCTCTCTCTATTATATTGGGCCCAGGTGTTTGTTGAGGATTTTTTGCAGATTGAGGAGTTTTTGCAGAACCATGGCCATATTCAGCCGATGCACAATTTAGCCTGCTTGGGATAATGGACAATGGACACGTTCACAAACAAAAATGGACATATTCAGAAAATGGGGACGGTATATCCTTGAAAAAGATACAAGAAGAAAGAGTCATCTGGACTCAGCAAGTTTGTCAGTGAGCTTGGGAAAGTAAGAAAAAAGAGAATTCATGGGTGGGACAGAAAACTACAACCAGACGCATGAAAAGTTAGATGATCCCTTCAGCATCCAATTTTAGACCTGAGAAACAGCAAGGGTTAACCAATCATGTATTAGCTAGAGATGCATGGACAGTAGAGAATTATTATAATATAGTCTTTTTTGGGATAATAAATTTCGCTTCACTGGATCATATTGGTTGTCGTGTGATGTCCCTGAACCTCCGCATCCCGCACTTTCCCCCCACATTTCTGGTGGAGAATCGCAGGCAAGCCTTAGAGGGACTTGAGGACGGCAATTTGGCTGCTGTGCAGAGAATCAGAGCCAGCCTTCGAGGAGCAGAGAAGCCGGTCGAAAGTATCCTCACTGCTCAGGTGAGAGGAAAAGGTTACTGGAGCTCCAATCTTAGATGTCTTCAAGCTCACCCTGATCAAGGTGAGCGGCCAGGGAGGAGATGGGGTCTGAACATGAAAGGGAAGGTGTTCAGAAACTCCTCCAACATATCCTCTCTAAGAGAAAATATAAGTATGATGCTTCCAATTTGAAGGGACTATTACACTGGGCTTGGGACCATAATCTCATAGCAGGAGCACAGGGTGATTTTGAGATTTCGACATGGGAAGCTGTGGGGCAAAGGTTGTGGGACTACATTGCATCCAGGGTGGAAGGAGGCAAAAGAGGTGTCTAAGTATGCTACTGTGTGGAAAACTATGATGGAAGTCTTACAGGCCTTAAAGCCAGAGAGAAAAGCTGCTGCTGCAGCATCCACAGCCCTTGCCTCTGAGTCAGAAAAGCCTCAGGCCTTTCCGGTACCTTCAGTTCAGCCACTGTTTCCTAGCAATTAATGATGTCTACCCCAGCTTTACTGAAACCTTTAAGACAGCCTCCTACAGCAGCCTTAAACACCAACTGCCGAAATGCCCAGCGAGAAAGGCTGAAAAATGGATGAGGACTGTCATCAGTGGCACAAAGTAGAGCTGGAGGCAAGTCCCGAGTGCTCTGACCCCCAGGGGCTGATGCTGGAGAAGATGCTCTTTAATGTCTTCATTCATGGCCAGCCTGGAGGAGCAGTTTTACGCTCAGAAAGTCTGCAGAGAACACAAAAGTGGCAGGAGCAGCTGACAGCCCAAATGCTTGTGCCACCCAGAGAGGACTTAGCAGGCTAAAGAATTGGCCTGAGGGGAATCTGATGGAGTTCAAGGGAGGGAAATGAGAAGTCTTGGACCTGGGCAGGAATAACCCCGGGCATCAAGAGGGGCTGGGAAGCGGCTATTTTATCTTCGTTGCGTTGGTGCTTTGGGGTTGCATTGCAAAGCAAAGGCAGAAGGATGACTGCAGCCAGAGAAAGAGAGGGTTTGCCCCGGCCATGCGGAGCCGCCCCGCCCGCGCTGTGCCCGCAGCCCCGGCTCTGCCGCGCTCGTCCCCGCCAAGTCCGGCCCGCGCCGGGGCCACGCTGAGCGCGCGCGGGCCCGAGCGCAGCGCCCCCCTCAGGCCGCGCGCCGCCGGCGCAGCCGCGGCCGTTGCGCTGCGGGCGTTGCGGCGACAGTCGGCGATCGACGCCATGGCGGAGCTGCCGCTGCCCGCCGGGCTCCGCGCCAGCACCTTCCCCGCCAAGCTCTGGCGCCTGGCCAACAGTCCCCGCGTCCGCTCCGTGCGCTGGGACAGCAGGGCCACGGGGCTGCTCATCGACCGCTCCCTCTTGGAGCGAGAGCTGCTCAGCTCGGGCGACGCCCAGAGGGGCGGTGGCGATGGGCGGGCCCCGCTGCCGCACACCTTCCGGGCCACGCAGTTCCGCAGCTTCGTGCGGCAGCTGTACCGCTACGGCTTCCGCAAGGTGCCGGGCTGGCTCGGCTCGGCTGCGCCGGGCGATGCCGGGGCGTGGCTGCACTACAGCAACCCCTGCTTTCGCCGCGACCGCCCCCACCTCCTGCTCCGCATCCAGCGCCGCAGCGCGGCCAACAGGCAGCGGCCAGCGGCAGGGCGGGAGGGCCGCCGGCGCCCGCCCTGCGGCTCCCAGCAGGTGCCCGCGGCGCGGCCGCTGCCGGACGGGAGGCACGGGCGCGGTCGCTTCAGGCCGCTGCCCAGGGAGCGGCCGCCGCTGCCGGCCTGGCGCCCGCCCAGCGGCTTCCTGCTGCTGCACAGGGAGCGGACGCTGCCGGACGGGCGGGAGCTGCGCAGCCCCCGGCCCGGCCGCCTGCAGCAGCCCCCCGGGGAGCGGCCGCTGCTCTCCCGTCGGCCGCCCTGCAGCTTCCACCTGCTGCACAGGGACCGGCCGGGGCCGGCCCGGCGGGAGGGGCCGAGCCGCTTCCAGGAGCTCTACGGGGAGCGGCCGCCGCCCGCCGAGCGGGAGGTGCTCGGCATCCCGCCCTGCCATTTCCTCGGGCTCCACGGTGAGCGTCCGCTGCCGCTCGTCCGGGAGGGGCCCCGCAGCCGCTTGCAGGAGCTCTACGGGGAGCAGCTGCCTCCGGCCGAGCGCGACGTGCTCGGCATCCAGCCCTGCAGCTTCCGACAGCTCCCCAGGGAGCAGCAGCCCCCAGCCTACGACCCACGAGGTAGGAAAAGACTTGTAGCCTCGCTTTTGCCAAAAGTTAGGAAAAGTGACCCTTTGAAGTAGTTTTGCACAAAGCTCTGTCATTGTGGGCCAGAAGTTGTCAAGCCTACCGGGAAGGGGCACCTGGGAGGCCAAAAGATTCTGCGTGGGTTTTCCTGGCTGTTTCCCGTGATGTTTGATCCACGGCAGAACTCGAGCTCTGTGTCCCCCAGCCACATTGTGGAGCCTGACCAAGGCGTTTGAATTCTTGCAGCCACCCCGGGCACTTCAGGACCCAGCGCTCCAGCCAGCAGTGCAGCTTGTGCAGCATCGACGCACTGCAGCTCAGCACAGGATGCACCTGGGCACCAGGAATGGCCGCCAGTAGATCTAGGCCTTGCTGTGGAAAAAATGATTCGGGAGATCAGGATGTCCCTGTCTGAAAGATCTCCCTCTGCTCAGGTAATTCCATTGGATGGGGATAAAAGGGGCTGGACTGAGAGCTTTCAAACGTTGTTACATGGTGGAGAAGCAAAGGCTTCTTTAATTGAACTTATTTAATCATTATTTTGTTTGTTTAATTATGCTTGCTAAAGAAATACTTCTAAAAGAGGAGGAAGAAATGAAGGAGAGGTTTTTCTTGATGGGAAAGAGGAGAAGAGTGTTTGGAGAATTGCCACTGAAGGCCAAGGGTCCCATGCAGGGAGGGGCATGCCAGAGGTGCCTCTGTTCCAGTAGCAGGTGTGGGCTGTGCCTCTTTTGGGTGGGAAGGCCAAGGCCAAGCAAGGGCTGGGCTGCAGCTGCTGCAGCTGCTGTGTGAGCCCTGCCGTGCGTGTAGGCGCCCCCAGAGCCGTGGGTGGGGCTGGGCTGGAGCTGCAGCTCTCTGTCCTTTTGCAGATTATTATGCGTGTTGGCCAAAGAATGTCTCTCGTTCTATTCATGTGCTGACCCATTGCCTGCAGTACATTTATGATTATGAGGCAGGGAAGACTCAAGGTGGGGAGAGGGATGTCTTTGGATTTACCACTGCCTTCTTGTCAAGTGGCATGACTTTTGTCTTCTGTAAAGTCAGACATAGCAGTTTTCAGAAGCATTTTATTCCATAATAAAAGGGAACATTACAGGCTCGGAACCATCTTTAGGATCTTTGGGGGTCCCGTTTGGCCAGGCTTTCGCAGAAGAGATGAATAATCTGGAACCGGTCATAGTGAGAATATCTTTGTGTCCAAAGGTAATTTGCAGGTGCTTCATTGTGGACATTTACTTCCTTAGTGGAATAGAAACGCTACTAGGTTGTCTGGCTTTTTCTGTCTTTTGGGTTGTTTTTTTTTCCTGCTGGCCCAATGTCCAGATTTTTGCCACTGATCACAAATGTGATCCTGGGAATGCCCTGGGTGCAGAAATGTTTGCCTGGATCATATCCATGGGGCAGCAGCAGAGGGCTCCGAAAAGCAGCACCTCGTGCTGGGCTGTGTGAGTGCTTGGCTGGGGGTGGTGAGACTCCCAGGCAGAAATGTGTGCTTTGTGTGGGGGTTTGCAGCACCCAGGCCTGGGCAGGGCTGGGAGCGAGCTCTGTCCTTGCTGGCAGCCGTGCTGGCAGCAGGGAGAGCCCCTGGCTTTCTGCTGGCTGATTTCTCCCAGCTCTGGCATAAGCCAGGGTCAGAGCGTGAGGGCACGTCGCGTTTACTTGGTGTCTTCTGGTTTGCTGTGCTCATGTTTTGTCTCAAAGGTCATTTTGTAAGAGCTTCAGTTTCACCTTGGCCACCTGAATCCTGAGTTTAAAAGGCTCCTCATGGGAACCGTGTGGGCAGCGTTCCCTCCTCTGTGCTCCATGTCCTTTGGGAGTGGAGAAGGAGAGTTATCGTATCCCTGATGTGTTTCCAGGAAAACAGTGAGTGATCCTTGGGTTCCTTTCTTTCTGTTTTTCTGCTCAGGACAATGTCAGTGTTGCCCCTGATTCCTCAGGAGGGGAGCCTGTGGACAGAGCTGCAGCAGAGGAAGCTGCATCTGGCACTGAGAGCTGCAGGAACAGTTCCCAGGAGCCCAAGGAGCCTGGTAAGGACAGAGCCCCCACTGATTTAGAGAGGTGTGAGATGGCTGCTCTGAGCAGGCTTGGTGCTTCCTGGTGCCTTTTGTTCAAATCCTGCACTGGCACAAGCTGCCTGAGCCCTGCACTCCACGCTTATCCAGAGGCTCTGACCCTGAGTCCTCTGCTGTGGCAAGAGAGCAGGGAATAAAGCTGACCTTGGGGGAGCTGTGTCACCAAGTTGGGTCTCCCAGCTTTGTGCTGAAGTCGGTGGATAAATTTGCTGCAGGCTGACAGGGGAGGCCAGGCTGAGTGACTCTTGAAGGAACAGGGGAAAAAAAAAGAGCAAAAAGTCAGGCTAGAAGTCCAGATCACTGACTCAGTGTAGTACCAGTCTGCTGGTATTGGTGCTGACTCACAAGAAAAAGAAGGCGCAGAACATCAGAGGCCAACCAAGTGAAACATCACAGTCAGTCCAGTATCAGAAGGGAAAGCTGGAATGAGCTCTGATTAGGGAGACCTAAGTGGAGAGAGAGAGCGCTTTGGATCCATTCCTTAGGCAAGCTGGTGCAGCCTGCAGGCCTCGTAGGGAGTTCTGTCCCTCGCAGCCCTTCCTGCCAGAGCCGATGGTGGAGTTGGAGCAGCTGCTGCTCACTCAGTGCTGCTGAGACTTTGCATAGCGAGTGCTGAGACTTTATTGAGATCCTTCAATGTTTTGAAGGATCTCAATAAATGTTTCATTGTTTTGAAACACACTTTTGAACACTTGGAATGGTTTTTGTTCTTTTAAGGGCAGGCTTCAAATTGCCAAGTGAGAGTCTGCCTTTCAGGCCATCTTTGACAGTCCCTGGCAAAAGGAGAATTGCTGTCCAGGGGAAAGGTGCACAAGGGCCAATATTGACTGAGCGTTCCCTTGGCTTCCCAGATGCCATCTGACCAACATCTCCAGGAGGGCTGCCCTGCATGGCAGGACGAGACAGAGGAGAGCCCATGACCATCGGGCAGGTAGAATTCCTCTGTTTGTAAATATGTTCATAGTTTGCTATGTTTTTATTTATAAATGGGTATAGTTCTCTTTATAGATTAGAGTGTTCTGTTTATATGTGCATATATTGATAGATCTGTAGAGTTAAATGTGGATATATAGTCAGAGAAGTGATATATTTTATTGTAAATATACATTTATAGTTTTTTAGAGTTAAATTTTTATTTGTATAGTGTAAAAAAATATTTTATATATATGAAGTTATATTTCTAAATGTGCGTAGTTATTTAGACAGTGGAATATGAATGTTTAGATGAATACATTGATGGATAGGCTGCTCTTTGAGTAGGCCTAGGCTGCATTTTTGCCTCTTTCCCCCCTCGGCTGTCTTTCTCACCTCTTGCTTTTCCCCCTGTGCCTCCTGTGTCCCCTCTCCCTGTGCTGGGTTCGAGCTGGCGGCCAGGCCGGGCGGAGCAGCACTTCCAGCCCCGGCTGTCCCTGGAGCGGTGAGAGCTGCGACTGGCCCCAGGCGCTGTCCCCTGAGGAGCTGCTGAAGGATGGTGAGACAGAGGGGGCTGAGGGGGCTGAGGGGGCAGTGGCGCTGAAGGGAGGGGGAGCCTGAGCTGCTGCTGGGGCTGGGGGCTGTGGGGGCAGCCGAGGCTGATGTTGGCACCGAGGTGACAGGGAAGTGGCACAGGCTGAGGGGCTGTGGGTCCAAGGGGGATGGGATGGGTCACAAGGGACTGAGGGGGGGTGAGAAGACTCTGAAGGGCTGAAGAAATTGAAGGGGGTGGGGGGTTCAGCGAGAGCATGGCAAGGCTGAGGGGATGGAGGGGGCCAGCAGGGAGCACAGAGGGCTCTGGGACTGCAGCTCTGCCAGGCCTTGGAACCAATTCCAGAGCCTCCACTTTTGCCACAGCTGCAAGGAATACTTTGAGGACAGCCAGGGATTGACGGGAGTCAGCAGGGAGAAG
Organism: Serinus canaria; assembly: GCF_022539315.1. NCBI lineage: Eukaryota > Metazoa > Chordata > Aves > Passeriformes > Fringillidae > Serinus > Serinus canaria. The sequence goes on from NC_066343.1 coordinate 13,074,816, forward strand.
CTGATGGGCAGCAGCAGGAGCAGGGAACGGGGACCTGCTGCTGCCAGCCTGGAGAGAGCCCAGGTGAGGCCACAGGCCCGGGCAGGCAGGGTGGGGATGAGGGCAGCGTGGGCTGTGGCCGTGGGCACTGCCCGGCGGGGCAGGAGCGGGCCCTGCCCGTGCTGGGGCCGCTCAGCGCAGCTGCCCCGGCCGGCACAGGGGCTGTCCTTGGGCAAGGCAGCTGTGCCGGCAGGGCCCGGGAGCTGTGCCGCCTGTGCCGGGCTGCCGGGGCTGCGGGACGGTCCCACCGCGGCTGCGCTCACCACAGCCTGGCGCACTCGGCTGCTTTTTCTTTCTGACCCTCCTGGGGAGGCTCTGAGATTTCCTCTTCCCTGATGGAAGTGCGGCTGCTGCCAAGGGAAGCGTCCCCATACTCACTCAGTGTTCTCTTTACCTGCCAGATGTCCCATCTGCTGTCCCTGTCCAGGAGAGCTGCTCTGCACGGGAGGAGGAGACTGATGGAGAGGCTTTGAAGATGGGGCCTCTGCTAGGAGTGCGGTTTATTGATGTCTGGACTTAGACAATAGAAAGAGATAGTTATATGGATATGTACATGTCTAGGCTTCTATCTGTATAGGAATATTTCTTTATACATGTTGTTTTATTTATGGATGCATTACATATATATGAATGCGTATGTATTCAAATGTTTTTGTAATTACATATATGTGTATATATGTATCTAAGTATATATGTTTGTGGTTATATCTGTGTTTAGTTCTATTTCCTAGCTTAACAGCTGTGGAGGTATCTGTTTTGATGCAGTTATGGGTATATGTCTATTTAAATAGGTATATTGGAATTCATTTTGGTCGCTATGTCTCTTTTAATATTTTCTAATGTATATTGATCTATTTATGTCTATTTAATATTTACATATGTGTCTTGAAGTATAGCTGTATATTTGTATTGATACAGTTTGGTGGATATTTAGGATGGTGATATTTGTATATGTATAGATAGGGTTTTTTTGTATATCTACTGATATATATTATATGTAATATGTTTAATCTGTATTTACCTCTCAAGATTTTTAGACTTGTATATGTACGTATATCTTCATTTATGTATATTTTTAATTCCATTTAATGTGTATGAAGTGCTATAGTTTGTAATTCTATATATTGTATTCTTAGTGTAGGGCTGTTTAGAGAGGGAGTACTGGTTTTTGTATTTCTGTATGGGCTGTACGCTTGTAGTAATAGGTAATAAATTAAGTCCTTAAACACCCAATTGATCTTAGTTGTTGTAGAGGTTGTTAATAAATAAGGTTTTTCTTATCTGAAGTTGGTATTTGTATATTTTTACAGAGACTGGTTGTAATAATCTAATAAATTCCTGGTTTTACCCTAAATTGAGATTGTATAGTTCTGTATTGTCAGCGCGGGTGTAGCAATTTGTAATAAATGATTTTTTTCAACTGAAATTGATTCTAGTGGATTTGTGGATCAGCAGTGCGGCTGTGGCAATCTGCAAGAAAAGCCATTTGTCAGCTGCGATGGCTGTTGTGTCATGTGTGCTACCCAAAGCCATGAGCAGGTGGAAATGCCATAGGATTTTGGCCATGGAAATCTCCGGCCATGGCCAGCACATGCCCTACCTGCACTCAGGCTGAGCAAGGGAAGCGCAGATTTGGGCTGGCAGCAGAGCCACACCTTGGCTCAGAACTCGCTGCAGAGGCCTGCTGAGAAAACTCTGGGACTCCACTGAGCTCTCAACTCCTGCTCTGTGGATATGCAGGGAATTCAGTCCATGTTTGGTTCTTTTCATACAGACGCACACAGAGATACGTAGGCAGCACTTAGAAAGCTGTAACATACTCGATTGTGGGAACTGAAATGGACATTTGTTTATTACATACCGTCAGAAGAGTTGTGCTGTTCTGTAGCCACCTTGTAACAGGCAGTGGTCACTGTATCTAAGCAGTACAGTTGTGGCAATCTGCAATGAATTTCCCTTTTAAACTGACATCGGCTTTTGGGGCATTTCTCATTTTCAGGATGAATGACCACATCAATGTTTGTCCCTATTTCTTCACTGATTCTGAAGCTCTGATGAGTGTATGACAGCCATGGCACCAAATTCCTCACAGGTCTGTCCAGCTGTGGGTAACAGACCTGTCTTGTCTGTGAAACATCCGTCTGAGATTATTTGTCTGAGAGCTGTGGTCCATCTCTAGAACCCCCTTAGGCAGCACTATGGATGGGGAGGGGTGGGGAAAAATGTAATGGGATTCTGACATTTATTCCCTTTTAACACATATTTGCACTCAGTTGGAGCCTGAACTTAGTGAGGAAAAGGATAGATTTTCCTTAGTCATGCAGTGTGGAATAAATGGCGTGGGAATAGGCACAAACCAAGCTGCAGGAGCAGCTTCTTCTTGGTCTTAACAAGACATTGTGTACAGGAAAGCACCACAGTCTTAATGATTCACCTCTTAGGTAAAGCCAAAATTGTTCACCGTGTAAACCTGCCTGGGGATGGAAATGACAAACGTCCCTGGGCTGGGGCAGAAGCCTGGGAGTCAAACGCTTGGAAAAAGAGACCTGGCAAAGGCAGCCCAAGGCGCAGGCACACATTTGGCTCCAGGCAAGAGGGAGCTTGTCCTGCCAGGATGGAAAGGAACTCCAGGCAGAGGAGCTGGCCAGCGGCAGGGAGCAGCTCCTGCTGTCACCACCAGGGAAGGACTCGCAGGACGCAGGAGCAGCGGGTACATCGCGGATTGACAGCGGAGCCGCTCCTGAGCTGCCAGCTACCCCTCCTGGTGCTGCAGTCACAGCGCAGTCACCTGTCCTGCAGGCTCTCTTTGGCTTCCTGAGCTCCAGCCACTGCAGGAAGCCAACCTGATCATAAATTAGAGAAATTATAAGACATCAGAACTTGTTGACCTACTGCCAATACTGGATTTTTAATTTCTTTGACTGTCTCTGCATTAAGTACCATCTGTGTTTCCAAAGGTTGTGCTCAGCATTTATAACCAAGCTTTCTCTTCTTTAGAATATTTACATTCACACATACACACACACACACACACATATATATATATGTGTATATATTTATATGTATGTTTGTAATTTTATATGTTTGTAACATTCACCAGTGTGAAGAAAGGGTAACCTTAAGAAAGTGTACTTGTTTTGCACCAGCATGGTTCCATAGAAATTTTTTTCATATTCTTTTCTGAGGTTTCTATTTTAGAAAGACACTTTGCTAAAACTGATAAGGGTGAGAATTGCAGGGCTGGTTGAAAATCTAATCCAAATTCTACTTCATTCTGTGCAATATTTCCATTAAATCTGATTAATACCCAGGGATAAAAACTAGATTTCTATTTTCCTCTTTTCTTCTTTTTCTAGGAAACAAGACACGTATATAATTTTGACTTTTATTTTAAAGACAGTAATCCACTGGACTAATACCTTGATATCTTGGAACTCCTTTCTCATTTGCAACTACCCATGACTCTGAAAGAAAGGTTAAAGGAAGGGAAGAGAGCAAATCTTTTAAAGCAATGACCTGAGAGTTATTTTACATCACTTTTTAATCACTCGGTTAAATACACCATTACCTAAAAATCATGTGTATAGGTACTTGGTATGCAGTATCAGCTGAATAAATGCTATACATAAACAAGTTCTCATCTACATTTTTTGTTAGCCTGGTGTTCTGTTCTTTCTCAGTAAAATCAGGAAGAGAAATATAGCTGTTCTTTGAAAAATTATTCAGTTAAAATATTGACAACCCAGAAGTTTGATTTAGGAGATTACAAAGAACAATTTTAATTGTCACCAAGAAAAACAAAATTGAGACCTCATCTGTGGTAAACACCAGACATTGTTACCAGTAGGGTTGCACAAACTACCTGTAGGATGTTCTCTAGCAGTTAATATGAAGATCTCATCAATGATGGGGATAAGAGATGCTGACCCTTGAGGATTCAAAGAATCACTTGATAGGAATAAGAGAGCTTATCTTGCTCATCCTAGTTATACTTAAAATGTGTTTTATGTGGATTAGATTTATACTGATTGAAAACTCATCACTTCTTGTATGTTGCTGAATAATTTTAGTCTCAGCCCACAGATGTAAAAGACAAACCCATTGCTACAGCTTGCAGTATGGAACCAGTATCGCTTGATTTGTCACTGAAGTATCAGAAAGTGCTGTAAATGACATCGACTGCCATCGGAGGCATTCCCAGGAGCTGTGCAACATTGCAAGTAAACACAGGTCTGATTTGCAGTCTGTCAGCAAATTTGCTGAGAGCAAAACAAATCTCTGAAATTGCCATGGCTATAAAGGAGAAAATGTGCCAGTAGAAAGAAACTGATTAACAGATTCTGTAAGAAATCATCAAATGACAGTTCAGCAACGTGATGCAGAACTGTAAACCCAAGTGGCCAGTATCATCTTATCCTGTTTAGAAAGGCAGAAAAAGACAGTACATTACAAAGTTGATTGTTGTATTCATTCGTCTGGGGGTTGCTGAGGTAGCAGCAATGCAGTTCAATATCAAAGATTTGGGATTGTTCAGACCATGTGATAAAATCTCCTGATTATCCATGTGCAGCACAATTTATTCTTTCAGCTAATAGGGAGTGCAGCCATGGATTGTAAGAGACAGTTTAGATCACAGACTTTATGGTTTCCATCTAGGAAAAGTAATACTACAAAAAAGTTTAATATTTTTCACATTTTAATATTTTAAGCCATCTAAACCAAGAATCAGTTTTATTTCGATTTTTGGCTTTGCTCTACTGGGCTGCTCCAAGATTGTATAGGAAGGCTTGTCAAATGTGTGATAACCAGGTATCTAGAATTTAGTTCAGCACAGCCATCTAAGAGTGCTTTAAGTGCAAAATGTCCATAAAGAGCCTTCAGATACCACCCAAGACCTGCAGAACACACATGTCCTTTTGGACAGGCAAATAAAAAATGGCATCTCCCCTTAAAAATGCTCTCCAATATTCTTAGGCAGCTACATAAAGTTTCTGCAGTAGGACTGCATGTTCTTTGCACTCCTTATTTCCCCCAGTAAAAATGAGGTGGATTACAGTTGTTATTTAATAATTTCAGGCTGTACTTTAGTTTTCCATGTACCTGTGCCTGCATGGGAGCTGGGTGTCCAAACTGCCTGTAGAGCTGGTGGAGATCTCATCCTCGGTTCAGGTGCCTTCAAGAGGGCATCTTGATCAATTTCATCAACCTGTGGGATCTGTTGTGCCTCATTGGCTGCTCCAGAAGGAAAAGGGTCTCCCATACACACATGGACCCTACAAACATGGGGTGCAGGGCAGGGGTCTCAGGTACAGGAGAGGAGCTGCTGAAGTTGAAGCTACATTCATCTACTTTAAATATATATCTATATATATAAAGATATAGATATAGATATAGATGATATATAGATAGATGATATAGATAGATAGATATAGATATAGATATAGATATAGATATAGATATAGATATAGATATAGATATAGATATAGATATAGATATAGATATAGATATAGATAGATAGATAGATATAGATGTGTCCTGGTTCAGAGAAAATTTGGGAGAGAACCTCCAAAGGGGTTCCTCCAGAAAGCAGACTCAATTGGCCCCTCCCCCAATCAGTTCAGGAAAAAAAAATCTCCTTGGAAAAAAGTGGAAAAAACCGTTTATTAAACAATAAAACCTAAACAATATTAAACAATACAACCTCTTGCTGCTCCAAAAGAGAGACAAACTCAGAAAGTCCCCTCCGTGGGCTGCAGCTCAGCTCACTCAGTCTCTTATCAGTCCCTGTGGTGCTGGAAATGCCGTGGCCCAGGCCCGGCCCGGTGGGTCACAGGTGTGAGCTTCCAGTGCTCTTCTGGTGTTCAGTCTGGAGAAGGTCTAAACAAGTCCAAAGAAAAGGGAAAAAAAAACCCCCACAGCCCAGGGAACTTCTTTGCCTCAGCTAACTAAAACTAACTAAAAGCAAAGGAGAGCTCTGTCTTGCCGTTTGTCCATCTGCAAACATCACAGTCCAGGAGCAGGAATGTGGAGGAGTGAGTGCAGTTTCTGAAAAGAAACTCTGTGCTTCTTCTCTCCCCCTTCATTCTTGGAACAAGACTTAAAGGTGCAAAACTTATTATTCAGCAAAACCAGAACAGATGACTGGGAATACAAGCATCATATAGTCAGCCAAGGACAAGATGCTATAGATATAAATAGATATAGATAGATATAGATATAGATATAGATATAGATATAGATATAGATATAGATATAGATATAGATATAGATATAGATATATAGATATAGATATAGATATAGAGATAGATAGATAGAGATAGAGATAGAGATAGAGATAGAGATAGAGATAGAGATAGAGATAGAGATAGAGATGGAGATAGATTTACATACAGATATATAGATATAGATATAGATATAGATATAGATATAGATATAGATATAGATATAGATATAGATATAGATATAGATATATACATAGATATGTAAATCTAGCTCAGCTCGGTGGTGTGAGGGGCTTCAGGAGATTTTGGCAGCTGCAGACGTGCTCAGCTGGCACTTCTGCTCGTAGCTCCCAGGATAAACCCAAGAGGCTTTGTTGAGGAGGTCTCTAATGATGGGAACAAATCTTCATGTAGGGCACAGACTTTAGGAGTCTGACATTGGAAACAAATTAATCCCTTTGCTGAATCACACTGATATTTGGCAGGTATGAGTGGTTACAGTGAAACTCACTGAAGGAGAGGGTCACATGTGTATGTGACATAGCAATAAAAACCAAAAAAACCACTCAAGTGGGATGCACTTTCTCACTCTTTTCTGTGAGCTGTCAGCACTTTTTGTCCCTACTCGTGTGACTGCTAGAAGAATAGAAAAGAGAACAGCAAATTCAATTTTAAGACTGGTGTGCAATACAAAATAAGACTTACAGAGAGCAGAGGAATGATTGTGATTTATAAGCATGTACCTCATTTTTATTGGAGAAAACAGAGGTTGAACGACAAAGGATAGCCTGACCAGTTTAATGTTTTCTCTGTTACCTTTTCACAAAGCATGCAGTTTCCAGCCCTCTGCAGTCAGCTGGGCTGGAAACTTTCACTGACCTGAACAGGACCAACTTTTTTATCATAATAGAAGGTGCTTATGCATGGATATTTGTTAAAGATGTGATAGCCAGTCTTGTCTTTTTTACATTTATTCTGGTTTTTCTACCATTCCTTTCAGTCAACGACTTCAGACCAGCAGACTTCAGATGCCTTCAGAAATTGCTTGACATGGTTTCACACTATTTGATTCTGTCTGTATTTAACATCTCTCTTTGGACAGTATTAACTGTACTTCGTACTTTTCCTTACTTTATTTTTGCAGTCTTACTTAAAAATAAATGTGAAAAAAAAATACATGACAACTTGTACAACTTGAAATAAAAGTTACGGATTCGTAGCCATTCAGAGTATCAAATGGGGTAATGTGGGGTGTGGAGCTTCAGGGACATCACACCATAACCAATATGATCCAGTGAAGCCAAATTTATTATCCCTAAAAAGACTATATCTATAGTTAGTCTCTACTGTCTACGCATCTCTAGCTAATCCATGATTAGTTAACCCTAGCTGTTCACACATCTAAAATAGGATGCTGATTGGATCATCTGATTTTTCACGCATCTGGCTGTGGTCATCTGTCCCACCCATGAACTGTCTTTGTCCTCACTTTCCCAAGCTCGCTGACAAACCTGCTGAGTCCTGATGACTCTTCTTCTTGTATCTTTTTCAAGGATGTACTGACTCCATTTTCTGAATACGTCCATTATTCCTTGTTTGTGAACGTGTCCATTGTCCATTATCACAAGCAGGCTGGATTGTGCATTGGCTGAATATGACCATTGTCCTGCAAAAACTCCTCAACCTGCAAGAAACTCTCAACAGTTCCCCAGTTTTGTTTTTGCACAAGTCAGACTGATTTAAAAGCACAGTCAATTAGTTTCTGCACACAGTGTAGTAGGCAAGGCACTATAAGCAGAACTGGAAAAAGACTACAAAGTATCATAATGCCAAAGCGCACTAAGTCCTTGAATCAGCCAAAGCTACCTGAAAAGAAACAAAATGCCCAGTTCCCCATTCAAGATACCAGTTAGCCAGGGGTACTACAATTGCATACGGTTCATGTCCCCAGATTTCCAATATTCTCCCTCTACCCTCCATAATCAAATGAGTAAAAATTTCCAATCGAGTGGTAATAGTTCTAGACTGTTTTACAGGCAAAACACCCATTCCAAAAGAAATAAAGGATTAGCCTGAGTTTTAACCCATTGACAAATTAAGGTGAAAGAATGCTTGGAAAATTTGTCATCCTCCTTGCTCTGATTGATGATCATCAATTGAACTGGAACGTCCTCGATCAGGCGATGTGCATGTGATGTAGCAACCTTTGTGGCAATGTGATCCAAGGCCCGCTGTTGTCTCTTATCCAGAGTCCGGCGTTCCTCTGCCCGAGATGAAGTACCCAGAAACTGTATTAATGGCTCAAGTTCTGCATTAGTTATCCCACAAATAGTTCTGATCCATTGAATATCTCCCACTGACTTCTGGACATCAGGTACAATTTTAATTTCAGTGGTAATGATGAGTTTCTGTGGTTTCACTACAGACTGATCAATCTGCCCCCCAAGATATTTCCAAGGAGTGGAATGCTGCACCTTATCAAGAGCAATTTTTAATCCCCTCTCCTCTAGCAAAACTGTCGTGGTTTTTACAACAGTCTAATTGCTTTCCAGCCACTAATATATCATCCATGAGCTGATAGATGATATACTCAGGAAATTGCTGCCAAACAGGTTCTAATGCACAAGCAACATAAATTTGGCACATCACAGGGCAGTTTCTCGTGCTCTGGGGCAAACAAGTCCATTCATCTCGTTTTTAGAGTTCTGCCTTTTTGATAGATGAAACAGAAAAAGCAAAATTTTTTGTGTCATCTGGATGTAAGGGAATGGTGAAAAAACAATCTTTGAGATCAATGATTAATAGATTTCATGAGTCAGATATCATAGCAGGAGATGGAAGACCAGGTTGCAAGGCACCCATACTTAGCATTACTGCATTAACAGCACGTAAGTCATGCAGCAACCTCCATTTCCCACTCTTTTTCTGGATGGCAAAAATCGGAGTGTTCCACGGGCTAGTGGATGGTTTTATGTGCCCTTCCTCAAGCTGCTCTTGCACTAATTGTTGAACTATGGGCAGCTTTTCCTTTGACAGCGGCCACTGATCAATCCACACAGGTGTAGCAGTGGTCCAGCTGATTTTGAGAATCAGCTTCCCCCCAGTGGCCGCTGCTAAAAAGACTGTGTGACAATGGTAGCTTTTACCTGGCTTAACAGATCCCTACCAACCAAACCTACTAAAGTACCAGGAGATTGCATGACGTAAGGCCTTGCAGATTCATTCACTCCATCTGGGAAAATAAAGGTAATTACATCTCTGCTCATTTGAGTTGCCGGAGTCCCTCCAATACCTGCAATGCCTAAAGGAGGATCAACCAATGCCCAATATTTTGGCCATACTGCATTTGATGGTTACATCTGCTCCAGTGTCAATTGTGAGTTTTTCAGTAAGAGATTCACCATTAGGATGTGTCAGGGTTACCTGTTTGTCTGGTTTACCTCTTGTGATATCCATGGACCAATATACTTCTGGGTTACCTGTGGAACCAAAGCTTCCTGTTCCCCGCTCTTTGCTGCTTGTACAGGGGACACAAGACTTGAAAGGAACAAGCTGAGCAATTCCTGAACATTTGGGAATAGATAGAGGAGGGAAAATGTTTTAACCATAATTTAATAACACATGCATCCATAACCCCAGGGATGATATCCAGTCCCTTTTTTACTGGCAGATGATCTCCCTAACAGAAAAGCACTAAGCCCACCCCCCAAGAGTCCTTTTACATTGGTGTCTCTCAGGTGTACAGCAGAGTCCATAATGGTGACACCTACTGCGGTGTCCAATTCCATTCCAGCACTTCCAGAAGTTGATGATCGGAGTGAGTGAAGTCCCCCTCCTCCATGGTGGGAGGCTGAGCTATCCAGGCAGCTCTCCATATTTGTTTCTGCATGTGAGGAGAGGGCGCATTGGCAAGGTTGCTTCCCTGGAACCGACATTCCTTAGTATTGTGGTTATCTTTTTTGCAGATAGAACAAAATTTTCTCATAACTGCAAAGCGACACTGACTCTGAACATGTCCGATTTTACCACATCCAAAGCACTTATTGTTCTTTCTTTCTGCCTTCTTTTCCAGTTTAGAAATCAGTGGTTTTACTGCATCCTGTACTGTAGCAGCTACATTGGACGCCTTTTGCCTTTCTGTAGTCCTAGCCATCAGTTCCAGCATTTCTGTAACATCAGCTCCCTTCTTTAATGTACACAATATCTGCCAAGTTTTATCATTAGCATTGTCAAAAGCCAGAATAATTAACAATTGTACCTTTGTGTCTGAATCCAAATCAGGATTAAGATTTACAAATTTATCAAAGTCCTCATTCTCTCTTTGGTGAATTTGTGTAAAAGACTTAGTGTGTAACCCAACTGGAAGTGCAAGAATGGCATTATAGACTAGCTTTTGGCTCATCTGTAAAACTTTATCAGTGCTCCTAGCCTGGGAAGTGGCAGTAGCCAAGGGCCCTTTGCCAAGTAACTGTTGTGCTGTTAAACCATACAGAGGATCACCCTGCGCCCGAGGTTTTGCTGCTTCCTGGACACACTTTTCCTCCCAGCTTTTATGGAACATCACCTGCTGGTGGGGTGGCATTATGAGCCTTATTAGGGTATGCACATCAGCTGGAATAAATGTGTTAGATGTAAAAACATACTGCAAAAGTGACTGTGCAAGCTGGGATTTTAAACTAAAATGTGAGATTGCAGCTCTTACTCTCTCTAAAATCTTCCAATCGAAAGGTTCCCAAACTCTACCTGCAGCATTAGTTACTACAGGAAAAGCCTGTATATCAATTGTGACAAAAGTCCCTTCTACAAAAGTCCCTTCTGTAATAACCCCCTGCCACTTTCTTTTTTTTGTGCTGCTTCTCTTCCAGGGTTACATTCCAATTCTAATTCCACATTCTTTACAGTATGAGAGAGAGGATTTAACCAGCTCGGATGCTGGCTCAGAGACAAAATGAGAGGGTGGCAACCGCTTTCCTGATTGTCTGTCTGAACCCACAATCATTGGCAAGTGCCTTTTCTCAAAAGAATAGTCTCTTTTGGGAACAACTGAATCATTTTGCTGAACCACCAGTTTTTGCAAATTGTCCACTAAAGATCTTAAATCCTCTTCAATAGAAGCATTACTCATACCAACATCTCTTTTCTTTATCCTTTACAGCACGTTCAGTCTCTAAGTTACTGTTATCAGCAGTTTTTTCACTCCAAGTACAACTGTCCTTTGTTCTGCAGACTAACAAGCCCAAAGAGGTTTTTTCACTGCAAGTACAAGTATCCTTTGGTCTGCAGACTAATTTCCCCAAAGAGGCAGCAGCTTCTTCTTTCTCACTATGAGCTGGAGGAGCAGTCGGTGTAATGCTCGATGCTGAGCCGATGGGTTGTGGGCTGTGAAAGGGAATATCTAAGGTTGTAGAAAACAGTGGCTGAAGTTGCTGGAAATGCCTGAGGCTTTTCTGACTCAGAGGCAAGGGCAGCACAAGCTGCAGCAGCATCTTTCCTCTCTGTCTTTAAAGCCTGCAGCACCTGTATGATAGCCTTCCACAAAGTAGCATACTTAGACACCTCTTTTGCCTCATTCCCCCCGGATGCAATGCAGTCCCACAACATCCGCCCCACAGCTTCCCATGTCGAAATCTCAAAAGCACCCTGTACTCCTGCTATGAGATTATGGTCCCAAGCCCAGTGTAATAATCCCTTCAAAGTGGAAGCATCATACTTGTGTTCTCTCTTAGACAGGATATGTTGGAGGAGTTTCTGAACACCTTCCCTTTCATGATCAGACCCCATCTCCTCCCTGGCCGCTCACCTTGATCAGGGTGAGCTTGAAGACATCTAAGATTGGAGCCCCAGTAACCTTTTCCTCTCACTGGGGCAGTGAGGATACTTTCGACCGGCTTCTCCGCTCCTCAAAGGCTGGCTCTGATTCTCTGCACAGCAGCCAAATTGCTGTCCTCGAGTTCCTCTCATGCTACCATGCTGGGAGTGCCGGCATTCCCCACCAAAAATGTGGGGTGCGGAACTTCAGGGACATCACACGACAACCAATATGATCCAGTGATGCCAAATTTGTTATCCCTAAAAAGACTATATCTATAGTTAGTCTCTACTGTCCACATGTCTCTAGCTAATCCATGATTGATTAGGCCTAGCTGTTCATGCATCTAAAATAGGATGCTGATTGGATCATCTGATTTTTCATGCATCTGTCTCTGGTCATCTGTCCCACCCATTAATTGTCTTTGTCCTCACTTTCCCAAGCTCACTGACAAACCTGCTGAGTCCTGATGACTCTTCTTCTTGTATTTTTTCAAGGATATACTGACCCCATTTCTGAATATTCCATTATCCATTTTTGTGAACATGTCCATTGTCCATTATCCCAAGCAGGCTTGGGCATTGGCTGAATATGGCCATTCTCCTGCAAAAAATCCTCAACCTGCAAAAAATCCTCAACAGCACAGCAGTGCCACTCTGTCTTCACCTGGGATTTGTCTGTCCCTTTCTTCTTCCTGTTCCAAAATCGCTCTTAATCCCTGCTTCCCACAGCTCTGCCAAATGACAAAGAAGTGCAGCACCAGTTCATGGTCTCCACACCTGGGCATTATTTGCTGCCCTTCTGCAGAACCCAGTGCAGATGTGTGGGCTGTGCAATCACTGGTGGATTTCTGTATTTTCACATCTCCATAATCATCATGCATTTAATGCTGCTTCTGCTCCTGAAGTCTCTCTATGTCCATTTTTCTATTGCTATTCCTCAGGGTACCTGATGCTTTTCAGCTGAAGCAGAATTGTTTTAGCAAACATCTGTGTGAATGCTCCTGCAGATACTGTGTAACAGGGGCTTAAGAGAACTGCATCATACAAAACAAGCACAGTAGGCATTTTCAGGAGAATCTGAAGAAGAGGGGATGTCGTTCTTACACACTGGACAACAGCCCAAAGTGCCTATTGTTACAGAGCACCCTGCAGATCATCCTGTGCTCCTCTGTGCTTGGCCTGAGGTGCCAGTGCTGCTCTCTGGGCTTGTGCAGAGCCAAGGAGATCCCCGTGGAGGCCACTCTACAGCCTCATGAATGCACAAGAACTTTAGGACACATTTAAGCCTCACATACATGCAAAAAAACTCAAAACCAACTAAAACACGGCAGCAAACCAAAAACCCCCATGCAAACAAAAAACCCGTGGGAAATTTGTTTACCAGAAATAATTGATTGTCTCGTGTCACCTCCATTCTGCTTTCCAAACTACCATCAATGTTCAGACAGAAGGACAAAGGGAGGTTTTAGCAGGACTGACCAAGTTTTGGTATGGATGGAGCCTGCTCTCCCCCATCAGAGCCCGCTGGCACTGCCTTTCTGCCTGGATGGATGGCACAGCCCCGGCCGTGGCAGAGCTGCCTCCTGTGCCCCCACAGTGGGGCTCAGCTACAGTTTAAGCCACTCTCACCCTGCACTGCCCAAGGGCTGCTCTGGCAGTGTCCTCAGCTCTCTCTTGCCCCCTTTCCCTCCAGGCTGCCCTGGCAGCTGAAAGCCGAGCTGGCCCAGGGGGTGTCTGAGCTCTCAGCCCCCCTTGGCTTCTGCTGCTCCCAGCCTGGAGCTGCCACGCTGGGGAACCCACAGCTGAGAGCTTCACTGCAGTGCAGCAAACAGAGGACCTGGCAGGAGGGGAAAGGGCCCTGAGGTCAGGCAAGAGATGAAGGACAAGGGGAATGGAAAAGGAGAGAAGAGAGAATTCACAGGGCTTGATAGCTGAATCTTCCCTGCATTGTTCTGGATTCCCAAAAGATCAATGGTGTCTGAGTTTAGTATGAAATAAAAGAGGTGAAAAAGAATATTGATTACTTGTCCACTGGCTATTCTAAGCACTAATGATTTTGGGATCTGAAAGAAAATGGGCTATGTGACCACAATACTAAAAAAAGATACATATGCATATAAAAATATGGGAATCAGAAACATAAGATAAAAAACCAAAGATCAAACAAACTCTGGCATTTCCTCATTTGCAAGGAAGGAATCTGTGCTACAGGTTTCCTAAAATTCTTGTAGGTACTTTTATATGTAATACAAGCATAAAATTCAGAATGGCATTTTCAAAAGCACTACATCTTCATCATGTTCAAACAGTTTTCCAAACAGCTGGAGACAACAAAAATATCAAAATTCTGGAAGCTTTCAAGTCCTATCATCTCAGTCTAATCCGGAAAGAAAATCTAAGTTATGTAGTTATGTGTCTTCTGAAAAATAGGTATAATTACATTCTATTAAGGAGACTTTTGTCTCTTTTTTTTTTTTTTTTTTTTTTTTTTTTTTTTTTTATGTCATCTGTTTAATACAGGAAAGAAAACAAGATCTTTATTGTGGCCTAGAACAGTAGCTGAAAGAAGAATTCAATAGACTCTATTCAGAGCTTGATTTTTCTTACTGGTTATTTGTACTGGAATTGCCGAGCTTGAAGAAGCCAGAATTGCTCTAATAGACTGATTTCTTCCAAGGGAGTAAGAAGGACAGGGAAATACAGGTCAGTCAGCCTTGTCTCCATCTCCTGACAGGGGATGGAGTAACTGATCCTGGAAACCATTCCAAACAAATGGAGAAGTTGATTGGGAGTAATGGTTAACCTACCCGACGCCTTGACAGGACAGCCAGACTGATGGATATGGGTGGAGCAATGGATGATGTCTACCCCAGCTTTACCCAAGCCTGTGAGACAGCCTCCTACAGCAGCCTTAAACACCAACTGCCGAAATGCCCAGCAAGGAAGGCTGAAAAATGGATGAGGACTGTCATCAGTGGCACAAAGTAGAGCTGGAGGCAAGTCCCAGGTGCTCTGAGCCCCAGGGGCTGATGCTGCGGGAGATGCTCTTTAATGTCTTCACTCATGGCCAGCCTGGAGGAGCAATTTACCCTCAGCAAGTCTGCAGGGAACACAAAAGTGGCAGGAGCAGCTGACAGCCCAAATGCTTGTGCCATTCAGAGGGACCTCGGCAGGCTAAAGAATTGGCTTGAGGGGAATCTGATGGAGTTCAAGGAAGGGAAATGAGAAGTCATGGACCTGGGCAGGAATAACCTCGGGCATCAAGAGGGGCTGGGAAGAGGCTATTTTATCTTCGTTGCGTTGGTGCTTTGGGGTTGCATTGCAAAGCAAAGGCAGAAGGATGACCGCAGCCAGAGAAAGAGAGGGTTTGCCCCGGCCATGCGGAGCCGCCCCGCCCGCGCTGTGCCCGCAGCCCCGGCTCTGCCGCGCTCGTCCCTGCCAAGTCCGGCCCATGCCGGGGCCGCGCTGAGCGCGCGCGGGCCCGAGCGCAGCGCCCCCCTCAGGCCGCGCGCCGCCGGCGCAGCCGCGGCCGTTGCGCTGCGGGCGTTGCGGCGACAGTCGGCGATCGACGCCATGGCGGAGCTGCCGCTGCCCGCCGGGCTCCGCGCCAGCACCTTCCCTGCCAAGCTCTGGCGCCTGGCCAACAGTCCCCGCGTCCGCTCCGTGCGCTGGGACAGCATGGCCACGGGGCTGCTCATCGACCGCTCCCTCTTGGAGCGAGAGCTGCTCAGCTCGGGCGACGCCCAGAGAGGCGGTGGCGATGGGCGGGCCCCGCTGCCGCACACCTTCCGGGCCACGCAGTTCCGCAGCTTCGTGCGGCAGCTGTACCGCTACGGCTTCCGCAAGGTGCCGGGCTGGCTCGGCTCGGCTGCGTCGGGCGATGCCGGGGCGTGGCTGCACTACAGCAATCCCTGCTTTCACCGCGACCGCCCCCACCTCCTGCTCCACATCAAGCGCCGCAGCGCGGCCAACAGGCAGCGGCCGGCGGCGGGGCGGGAGGGCCGCCGGCGCCCGCCCTGCGGCTTCCTGCTGCTGCACAGGGAGCGGCCGCTGCCGGACGGGCGGGAGCTGCGCAGCCCCCGGCCCGGCCGCCTGCAGCAGCCCCCCGGGGAGCGGCCGCTGCTCTCCCGTCGGCCGTCCTGCAGCTTCCACCTGCTGCACAGGGACCGGCCGGGGCCGGACCGGCGGGAGGGGCCGAGCCGCTTCCAGGAGCTCTACGGGGAGCGGCTGCCTCCGGCCGAGCGCGACGCGCTCGGCATCCAGCCCTGCAGCTTCCGACAGCTCCCCAGGGAGCAGCAGCCCCCAGCCTACGCCCCACGAGGTAGGAAAAGACTTGTGGCCTTGCTTTTGCAAAAGGTTGAGAAAAGTGACCCTTTGAAGTAGTTTTCCACAAAGCTCTGTCATTCTCAGCCAGAAGTTGTCAAGCCTGCCAGGAAGGGGCACTTATGAGGCCTAAAGATTTTCTGCCTGGTTTTCCTGGCTGCTTCCCATGATGTTTGATCCAAGACAGCACTCGAGCTCTGTGTCCCCCAGCCACATCGTGGAGCCTGACCAACGCGTTTTGATTCTTGCAGCCACTCTGGGCATTTCAGG
>NC_066343.1:13091979-13109535 GCF_022539315.1 Serinus canaria
TCTGGGGAGGGGGCCGAGGGGTCGCGCACACCGCCACTGCTCCCTTGGCGACGCAGAGGAGGAGAGAGAGAGAGACAGTTTTGCTTCGCAGCAGAACTGGGGCTTCCGTCCTCACGGGCATGCCTAGGAAGGGAGCTCTGCCTCATTGTCTAGGTTCCTCATTCTGGTCCAGTTCTAGTAAAGTCACGGTGACACTTAAAACCTTGCTGATAGAGTAGGGGAACTTTCTGTTGATATGGCTCATAGCTTGGTTTGTTGAATTTTTCTTTGTTTTTAAGGTCCTTTGGTTTGAGTTCTTAGAATGTCTCTTCATTTGCATATTTCCCAGGGATGTTCTCGGGCGCCATCTTAGGGAGCAGGGGAAGCACTTCCCGACGGGGGCAACAAAGATATCAGTAAGGTAGGGGATTAAAAGTTTAACCTTCAACAACTGTTAACATTCTTAACTGTTACAATTTTAAATTATCATCTAACACTTCTAATTGTATCAACTTACGAACGTCTTCTTAACAGTTACAGTTTCAACTTAACATTTAACACCTCTGATTATATTAACTTCTGAACTTGTTCATAACAGCTGCCGTGCTGGTCAGATCCCAGTCGGGCAGAGAAGGGACTTTACAGATAAGATATAATAAACAATTCCGAAGACCGGAAAACCCTGGAGTCCAGACTCATCTTTTGAGGCCCAGCGTGCCAGAACCATCCTAAGCGTGTGTGGGAGCAGAGACGAACAGCCGAACCCCATACATTTTGAGTGTATTTGGCTTTATTCCTAGAGGTAGATTCTTACAGGGGCTCTCTTTAGGCCAGAGTTCATTAATAACCTTAAAATTCTTCCTGTAAAGGTACATCCACAACACAGCTTATCAGTTGATCCTCCTTTTAATAGACAGATTTTGCTCCTTCACCACATGCCACAAAATATTTTGAGATCCATTAGCAATTTTGAGATTTTATCAATAGTCAATCAAGGCTCGAATCTTTCATTACAAAATGTTGACATTAGTCATTGGATCACAGGCACATGTCTTAGCAAAGCTGTATGGATGTTTTCTACATTATGTTGCCATCTTTTTGTGCTAGATCAGTAAAAATAAAAAAAAAATTAAAATATTCTCAACTTGCTTCAGATTTTTCCTTAAAACCAAATCAAGACTCTATTCTGTGTAAATTCCTAAGTAAATTACCTATTTTCTACTTTTAACCAAAACTTAGAATTCTCTTCAATAGTGTCTTTGTTCTCCTAGAAATGACAGGGCATTCTTTAAGAAACACTGGAGCCAGTTTCAGGGACAACATGCCATCAACTCCTGCAAAACCAATCCTGGCACTTTCTCTTCCATTTCTTTTAAAATGTAATTGCAGGACTTAATGCAGCTTAGGTAGGCAATAACAACCTAATCAGTGTATGCAGATACAGACTAGAGACAGGCATTGAGTTGTTTGAGTTATTAGTTTTATTTTCTCTGTATTTAATTAAGATTGCTTTACAAGGAATATTACAGCCTTATTTTTAAAGGAATTTAAAATCTGGGGGACGGTGAACTATCTAGGATGTTATTTCATTTCATAGGGAATATTCTCAAAGGTCGCACAGCACATATTAATTTTTTGGCTTGCTTGACTTTATGGGTTACAACAAATGGACATATCTATTTGGCTTCATATGCACGTGTTTCCCATTAATATATTACTACATTACATGTATCCATTTTGTTCCAGAGAAAAGTATCCACCAATAAAAATCAAGAAAAACCATTAGTCAGCATGTTTTCTGAAACAGAATATCACACATCCTTTTGGCATTGGATTAGACCACAAAGACCTGCTATCCTGTATCTAGCCTTTTTGAACACTCCCTGCTCTGAGGAACAAGGCAGCAGAGCAGGTGGAGCACAGGAAATGGCACCTGAAGTGTGGAAACAAGGAAATTATAGTTGGGAGAAGTCCACCATGGGCACAGTGCTCAGAGAGTGGCTGTGGACCTACACCCTCAGGGACCTCAAACCCACCTGGAGGCACCTCCAGGCAACTTGCTCTGTTTGAGACTTGTTTGAGAGACATCTTGAGCTGGGGGCCTTTCCACACCCTTGATTTAGTCATTCTGTAAAGGTTTTTTTTTTGTCAATTTACAAGGTGAAAACTATGGGGGCCTGGGTGAGTGGGGTTTGTTTGGAATTTTTTGTGGGGTTTTTTGTTGTTTTTTTTTTTGTTTTGGTTTGGTTTTTTTTGTTTTTTGTTTTTTGGGTTTTTTTTGTTTTATTTTGTTTTATTTTGGCAGGTTTTGTTTTGCTTTGTGTTGGTTGGTTGGTTTGATGGGGATTTTTGTTTTGGTGTGGTTTTTTTGGTTTTGTTTTGGTATTGGGGTTTTTTGTTTGTTTTTTATAGCCACTATGTTGTATTTCAGAGGAATTTTCATGTAAAATTGCATAGCAAATGGCTGCTCAGAGCTGGAACCCAAACACAAATTCCTGCTGTTGGCTTGCTGAAGAGCAGGCTCAGGAAAAACAATTGCATGGAGCAGTCACCAATCTATCACTCATTGTATTTCAAATACATAAATATGTATTAACAAATGCCTACTAGTAAATGCCAAGACGGCAACCTGCTACCAAATTATGTAACTTCGATGCAATGAAAGGTACCTTAAAGGAAAAGAATGAAAATAATCAAAGGACCAATATTTTTTCTCGAAACATATCTTTATGTTTTCAATCAAAGGAGCACAAATAAATATCCCCTGCCATGGAAGTGTGTCCCTCTGTCCTCTGAGAGTTTAGGCAGTGATTTTTGATGTGCCTTTCCAACAGCTGGAGCCCTACAGGACTGACAAGAAAGTTGCTCTTAAGCCTCCTCCTTTGAACAGATCCTTGAGCAGGATGTGAGCAGAAAGACACAGAGAGCTCATATCTGGCAGTCACAGAACTACCAAGGACACAGAGTCCTACTTAATTTATGGGGAACTGATGGTTTTACAAAGGGTATAGCAATAAAATATATTCCCTAAAATAAGCCTGTATATTAAAAAAGAACTACATTATAGTTAACTGCAAATACTTGTCTATAACATTATTATAAGTTATAAATTCTGCACAATTATGTAATAAACTAATGAGTTTATCACATTGTAGTTTTATCTTAATTGCATACCAGTGTTGTCCTTTTCCTCAACTTGGTGATAAAAGTCCAGATATTTTAGGAAGGAGGTAATATAATATGCATCTTTACTTGAAGGTTTGCAGGAGCACTTGGAACGAGTGTCACAAAAGCCCACTTCCCTCAGGCTGAGTATGTATTTGTTTTAGTAAATTAGTGTAATTGATAAAAAAGCCACCAATTAGGAGAACAAATGGTGGAACAAATGGTGATGCACTTCCCCCCCAGGTCAAGTTCATTCTCTGCAGTCCCCCCATTGGCAATGGCTGTATTTTGTCCATTGAAATGTATCTCAAAGAATTGTTCTCAACCTTGGTTCCCAGAAAGAAACAAGACAGCTCTGCGGTGTTGTACCCAGGCAGCTTGGAGCTCTGGAATTTGTCATTCTGCTCAGGGAAGGCCATGGAAAGTTACAGGGAAAACTGGTCACTACTACACTAAGCTACAGACCTACAAATGTATGTGCAAAAATACACAGAGCATATGAAAGGAAAAGGCAAAAACCAAAACATCAGTATGTGCACAAAGGCCTTTGAATTCACAGCTCCCCAAGAGCGTTGGGGCTCTTGGCTGGAAAGAGATGATCCTGCTCAAGACCTGTGCTCAAAGGTGGGGAACAAACCCTGCTGCAGGTGCTTGCTTTGGTCTCTGCAGGCCCAGGCAATGCCAAAGCTGCTCTTCACATCCTTCCCTGCCCCTCTGCAAGTGCAAGGGGCCTCAAGGACTAAAGGAAACACAGGGAGTCAAAGGTAGACAGCACACAGTGTTAAAGAGAACAGCAGCAGGGCCCTGCGTGGATTTGTGCCGCTTCAGCTCCACAGACATGAAGGTAAAGTGAAAAAGCCAAACTGTTTATTAAGGGAAGGCAAAGCGAAGGGGTGAACTGGGAGACAAAACAGGGGATGGGCAGGGCCTGGGGACTGGAGGGACGGAGGGAGGGAAGGACGGAGGGAGGGAAGGAGCTGCCAACAGAGAGGGAGATGACAGAAGCTCCTGGAGCTTCCCACAGGCTCAGCTGTGACCCACAGGCTCAGCTGTGACCCACAAGAGCTGTGCCTGGAGCTCCAGCTGGACCCCTCTGCTCTGCAGGTGGTCTCATCTTCGAGGGGAAATGGGAGTCGCCAAAGGACACGAGTTCTTCAGAGCCAGCAGACGAAGTTCGGCAGATCTTGCGTCGAACGTCAGCTGGACAAATTGGTTAATAAAGGAGGGGCACTCGTACTCCCTCAGGGCTTGAAGGGCTGGAAAAGAGAGGAACAGAGCCAAGGTCAGAGAACGGATTGCAGGAATCCAGGGAAACACTCCTGCCAGGGCCATCCCAGCCAGCAGTTGCCATGGCCAGAAGGGATCTAGAGAAAAGGGCTTCAGTCTCGGCTCTCCGCCGTGTCCCTGAAAGCTGTCCGGGCCCTGCACCCACCGCCCCTCGTCCGCACAGGGAGCAGAGCCCTCCGCAGCCCGGGCAGGGATTGGAGCAGGGATTGGAGCTGTGGGGCCGGGATTTGCAGCTGGCCTCACTCACCCTCAGTGAGAACCTGGAGCTCCTCCTTCTGCCCCATCATGAGCACTCCGGCGACCCCTGGCAAGACAGAGCCCGTGGCGGCCCCAGGCGGCACAGCTCCCCGGCATGGGCGCTGCCAGCCCTGCGGCCGCACGCCCTCCTGGCCGGGCAGGGCTCCCGCCGGGCCCTGCCGCACGCTGCCGCCCGAGGGCACGGCCGCGGGAGGGCGGCGGCAGCGCCGTGGGCGGGCAGGGCTCCAGCGGCGCGGCCGTGGCTGTCGCTGCGGGGCAGCAGGCGGGCCGGGGCAGGGAGGGACGCTGGGCTCGTTGCTCACCGATGAACCTGACAGCCGCCTGTCGCAGGGCTTCTGTGGGCTTGCAGGCACGGCAGGCCCAGCGTCAGGTGCTCGGCCGCTCGGCTCTCGTCCTCCAGCAGCTGCGGGGAGCGCCGGGAGCGAATGCTCAGCGCGGGCTCTGCCCCTCAGCCGGGCGCTCCCTGAGCCCAGCACCAGCCAGCCGGCCCGCACGGCCCAGGGCAGGGAGCGGCGTGTGGGGCGCAGGCTGCGCGGCCCTGGGTGCGGCGCTGCGCAGGGGCACAGCTTGCCAGCCCCCCGCACACTGAGCACCGGGGGCAGGGGGCGTCTCCAGCCCGCGGCTGGGGCTTCCAGGCTCTCCTTACCAGGCGCTCGGCAAACTTCATCCGCTGCTCCTTTCTCAGCAGCTCCTCGAAGTCCCTCCTCCTCTGGAAGTGGGCCGCACAAAGCAGGGCTTCGAAAGCAGCCTGGAGAGCAGTAGAGAGCCGCAGGTGGCACCAGAGCCTAGGGCACCAGAGCCCAGGGAATCCCTGTGCCAAGGCCAGGGAAGGCTGGAGCCCGCGAGCTGCCAGGGCAGGAGACAGCCGAGCCCCTTCCCAGGGCTGCAGCAGCATCACACAAAAACCTCCACCTTTGCCACACGACGGTTCTCATCGTGCCAGTGCAAGAAGAGAGGGAACAGGCTCCGGCTCACAATTCTCGTGAGAGGCTTTTCCCCCTCTTCCACTACCAGCTCCATCACCTTGCAGAAGGTTAATGGAGAGCAGCTGCACATGGACTGTTTGTCCTGGAATAAAGGAAAAGACCTCAGCACCAACTACTCCAGCCCATCAGGGCAGAGGCCCAAAACTGCACGAAGCGCACAAAATTTCTGGGCAGCGTCCAGTGCCCATTGGCTGGGGCGCAGAGCCTTACATTGTCAAAGTGTGGCAGGAGTGGCTCGGCCAGCTTCAGGGCGGTGCTGCTGGGTATCTTGAGGTCTTTCTCCTGGAGCATACGTGTGAGCACAGAGAGGATCATCCCGACCATCTCTGCATCGGGATCAGCCAGCTGCTCCAACAGTGTTGATACAGGCCACGTATCCTCGCCCTGTGTGCAAGACGAGGCCGTGCTGTGAAGCCGAGGACGGCTGCAGCACCAGATGCTGCTTGGGGCATGAAGGCAGGAGAGCTGGGAGCAGCTGCCTCGCTGCCAAGAGCCAGCCAAGCCACAAAGGTCTGCGTTCCCCAAACCCCACGCTGCCCCAGCAGCAGCTTCAGCCACTGCCCTTCTCACCAGCGAGGGCTCCTTGATGAGACACCACGAGGCCTCTAGAGCTCCAGGCGCAGCCTGTCCCTGCACTCGCTCGGCAGGTGCCTGGACACAACCGACAGGGCACTGGGACCGTGTTTGCTCAAGTCCAGACACTCCAGGACCTGAAAGGTACAGGGCACTGTCAGGGGACCTGGCTGGCAGGAGCTCAGAACTGCAAAGGGCCGGGCCCAGGCAGCAGCAGCGGGCATGAGCAGTGTCCCAGGCAGCTGCAGCTACGAGAGGCCAGAGAGGTGGGAGGCAGCTCAGCCAGGCAGCGCTGGCCATCAGGCTCACCTCCACAAAGAATGCCAGGGCAGGCAGATCCCAGCAGGGCTGCTTCCCGATGAGCAGGTTGAGCAGGTGCAAGGCGATGCGGGTACACAAGGGGGTCAAGCTGCGGCGCATCTCCCTGGCAGGGGGAAAAAGGCAGCAAAGCCCTGAGCAAGGCAGGCAAACCTCTCCCAGGACTGACTCACAGAGGTCTGATCTTTTCTCCAGCACCCTGCAAGGGAACGTGCGTGCTTTGGGAGGCAAAGCTCTCCCGGACACCCTCCTCTCCCAGCCTTTTCCAGCCCTCTCAGCCGCCCCTCAGGTGACCATGCCCCCTCGCCCAGAACCACGGGAACTGTGTGGGGCACTCCGGGCACAGGGCAGAAACGCTGTGGGGAGAAGGGGGTCTCACCTGGCCAGCAGACCGGCTGCGTAGTGCTGGGTGCCGGCACAGAGCAGGGTGTCCCAGATCCGCTTGCGCTCCAGAGCCACCAGCTTCTTCTCAGTGTCCAGCTGGCAGAGCAGAGCCTTCATGGCCTGCACTGCAAACCTGTGTACAGAGCAAAGGCCAGGTCACGCCGGGAGCGCTGGCCCTGGCCACAAGGGCATGGGAAGGACAGGGCGACTGAGACCTGTTGGGCTTTGTGGGAAGGCGGTGTTCCTCCCGGCACGCTCTCCAGAAGTCCTCAACCTCATCTGGCATCTGCTCTGTGGTGACAAAAACTTGGAAGAGCAGAGCCACAAACAGGCGGGCAGAATGAAGGACTACAGCGCTGTGCCACTCGGGCATGTGGGCAGTCTTCCACAGCACCACAGTTGCCTGCAAAGGAGAAAGCAGCCCGAGGCAGCACTCAGTGCTGAGGTGTCCGTGTGGCAGGGCCCAAGGGGAGATGCAGTGGGAACAGCCGGCCTGCTGCCTCCGAGCCTGCCCCTAGCCCAGCTTTCAGCCCAGCACCGGAGGGAGGGAACTGCAGGACAGGGAGAGAGCATGGAGAGGTGACCTGGAAGGTGAGCAAAGGCCACTTCCAGAAACTCACAGCCAAGGCAAAGATGGCCTCGTTATCCCCGCTGTAGAAGAACATGCTGTACAGCGGCCTGTCCTCCAGCAGAGAGAGCAGTGCTGGAAGCACCTTCTGCCCTGTGCATCCCGATGAGCCAATGGTTCTCCATATCAGGGCAGCAGCTCTGCGGGAGTAGAGCTGCATGTCAGCACCGTGCCCCACGCGGCTGCGTGGGGCCGGGTGACAGAGCCCCAGGCCCTGAGAGGCAGGGGGGGAGCATGGCAGCAGGCTCAGGAAAAAGAGGGGCCCCAGGTCCTGGAGCTGTTTGCCTGTCTGGCAGACCCCACTGGACAGGCTGTAGAGGGGCAGGGGCCCTGCGGGCCAGCGAGCGCTGAGCTCTGCAGGCAGATGCGCTCTGTACCTGTCACAGGTTGGGGCACAGCGCAGGAGGCTCATCACCACATTAGCAGGGTGCTCTTTAGCCAGGCTCAGGATGTCTGCTTTCAGCCCAGCGTCCACAGTGACACAGGACACAAGTGTTTGGTGAATGTCCCTCACCATGACTGGCACCTGGACAAGGTAGGGGGAAGTCCTGGAGTGCTATCCAAGGGAGCAACTTCTCCCGCTTTGCCCGAGAAGTGCTTGCCTTCCCAGCCCAATGTGCTAGCCTCAATGTCTGAGGGGGCGCAGTAGACGTGGCTTGAGGGGCCACACAATCCTGGGAGGCCTTCGGCCCTGGCCTCAGGCTGCTTACCTGCTGCTGAGAAGAAAAAACATCCTGAGTGGGAGCAGGAATCGCAGTGCAAGTGGGCGTGGTCTTTGAGGTGGCCCAAGTCCTCTGCGTCCTTGGCCTACCAGTGTTTGTGGTGGCCATGCTCTCACTCAGGGCCGTGACAGCCTCCGCCCTGCCCTCAGCCATTGCCCCGTCCGAGTCTGCTGCGCGGTCGGAGGACGCTGAGCCGACATCAGGCTCTGCCCGCAGCTGGGCCGTGCCCTTGTTGGCCGTGGCTCTGGTCTTTCTGCGCCGAAAGCGCAGGAATCTCCACAGTGCCTGCAGCAGAAGGAAGGGCGGGAAGAGAGGAACGTTCCATGGTCTGCTCCAAGCGCAGTGCCGGGCCAAGCCGTGCCAGCAGGCCCGGCCCAGGTGGGGATGGCCCCAGGTACCTGCGCTGCTCTGCGGAAGCAGCCGCGAGTGGGGTCCTGCTCTTGTGTCTGATCCTTTGCATCTGGCAAAGAGCAATTTCAGCCAGAGCTGAGGGGCTGCAGGACAGGCCGGAGAACACAGCCCAGCCCTGTGCTCCCCAGGCAGGGACAGCCCCCGGGTGCTCAGGAGACGGAGCACGGCTGCAGGGGGGCAGCCCCAGCCCCTCTTCCTTCCTGCCCGTGGGCACGTCCAAAGGGGCAGGGATGGGATGGGGCCAGGCTGACTGCAGGTACCAGCCCTGCAGCCCAGCTCTGCCACTCACCATCCTGCAGTGGCTGCAAGTGCTCCGGCTCTGCAGGCTGCTGTGCTGGGGAGGTTGTAGGGCCTTCCTTTTTCTTCCCCCGATGGACCTTGAAAAGGCTGAGCACTCTGCCCTCCATTCCTTTGCCTGACCTTGAGGACACCTTTGAGACAGGTGCCTCAGCAAAAGTCTGAATTGGCGAGTGCTGCAGTAGCGCCTTGCAGGTGCCTGGGACAGAGGAGCCCCAGGAAGGCTACAGGACAGCACGTCCTGCACTCTGTTCTCGAGGGCTCCTGTCACAGTAACAGGAGACTCCTCGTGAACAATGGAGGTCACTGAGTCCTGTGGCCTGGCCACAAGGCCACAGGCCACAGGGATGGGAGATGCTTTAGTCAAATTTAGAGTAAACAAGTCCCGCAGTCTGGCCGCAAGGCCAGTCTGAGGAGGAACGCTTTGAAAAAGCTCAGGTTCAGCGACGAACAAGCTGGCTGTGTGGGGCTCCTCACAGCACAGCTCTGGCACGTCCTGTCCCGTCACGTGCACTGGGCACTGTGGCGTTGCCTCGACACCACCAGCACCCACATCACCACGTGTCACAAAGGGCCCTTGCACACCCCGTTCCATTCCATTCCATGGTAACCATGCTGCCCCGTGTCACCAAGGGCCCTTGGGCACGCTGCCAAGTACTCTGGGGCCACCCCTACCCAAGCCAAAGTGCCTCTGATTGGAAGGAATCCATTGCCCTAAGTGTCTAAGATAGCCTGGACCACACCAGGACCTGCCAAGTGCTCAGGGAAGGACTCTCCACAGTGCCTGGCCAGCACAGCCCAGCTCAATGCTGGCCCTGGAGCAGAGCAGCTTCTGGCAAGCAAGAGGCAAACGCATCTTGCCAAGAGTTAAAACACATCAGATGGGGGAGATGGCATTAATGCGTGCATAAAGGCCTTTGAATTCACAGCTCCCCAAGAGAGCTTTGGGAAAGAGATGATCCTACTCAGACCTGTGCTCAAAGGTGCTCAACAAACCCTGCTGCAGGCGCTTGCTTTGGTCTCTGCAGGCCCAGGTAGATGACAAAGCTGCTCTTCACATCCCTCCCCTGCCCCTCTGCCAAGTGCAAGGGGCCTCAAGGACTAATGGAAACACAGGGAGTCAAAGGGAGACAGCTCTACCTACCTGGCTAGGGACTCCTGGGGAAGCAGCCCCTCTCTTCCAAGGGCATTTCCCCAAATGTGTACATGTCCTGGGAAACCCCAACACACCCTTAAGAAACCCTGGCAAGGCTGAATTGCTTGTGCTCCTCGCAGCACAGGCACTCCAGCTCAAGCTCATCTTCCTTCCCCCGAGTCTGATTCCACGCATCACTTCAGGCGCGCAGCCCTGGGCCCCTCCGAACCCAAGCTGCCCACCGCCTATGCAGGTGCCTGAACTCCTGTCTGCGCTCAGCTAGCCAAACCAGGCTGTTCCCAGCCAGGGAGCGGAGCTCTGTTCCCACAGGAGGCTCTCCTGAGCCCCTTCCAGGACGCTCCGCCATGCACGCAGCACTTCTCCTGCCTGCCCAGAAGGCGCTTGGCACAGCTGAGCACGAGCTGGCTGTCTCTGGGCCCAGCACAGCCCAAAGAGAAGGGCAGGAAGATGCAGCGGCTGTTTCACAGCCATGCCCAAGAGAGACTGAAAGGGTCCTCTCCCTCTGCTCTTGGTTGGGTTTCTGACTGGGCCTGAGGCAGGGGCTGCCTCACTTACGGGGGCCCTGAATCACAGAACTGTCAGAACCACAGCCAAAATAATTGCGTTGCCTGACATTGCTCTGTATACTTGCATGGTTACTCCTCCAAGTCTCAGCCACTTCATTGCTGCTGCTGCTGCTGCTGCTGCTGCTGCTGCTGCTGCTGCTGCTGCTGCTGCTGCTGCTGCTGCTTTTAGGCCAACCCAAAGCTCACTGTTTGGCCACTATGGTCTCTGGTTCTGCCCTTTTCCTGTCCCTGTGCAGGTGTTATAAATAAAGTAGGCTTTCAAGGCAATTTAAGAATTGTTAATGATGTAATTTTATTCTGAATTTTTAATAATCTAATAGATTGTTATACCTATTTCATGTAAAAAGTTATGAAGAGTAAGTTATTAGAGTTAAATGCACTGTAGTATGAATGTGTTCCCACTAGAGGGGGGTAGTGAGATCTGAATGAGGGAATTTTCTAGAAAGTTACCTCATGAGATGGTGACATTTGTATGAACTATTATTGGAAGACTAGCCAGCCAATGAAGCTTCAGAGTTCCAGAATGATTGGCCAGGAATGCACCATCTTATGGACTAACCAGCAACCAAGAAAAGGACCATGTAACAAGTGGGTTGAAAGCACATCAATCTTATACCTTTTCAGACTTCAAAACCTCCAGGTGGCGAGCACCTCATGTCTTTCTGGGGAACATGTGTCCAAGCAAACACCCTGCGTAGGCCCCAGGTTTACCCTGAAGTCTCATCCTCAGTTGTCTTGCATTTTAATAACAGACCCAAGCTTTTTAAAATATCTTGTGATGCCGCGACTGGGAAGGAAGATTGTTCCACCTGGACGTCCCGGCTAGCCGACCAGTACTGCTAGCATCAAGTGGGACACCACCCCATTTCCCGCAGGTCGGGACAGCGTCTAAGGCAATCACCTTGTCAAGAGACGTGGCTTGCAGCAACAACCAGCAGAAGAAATGAGACCAGACTCCAGCTGGGGTGAATCTGGGTTTATTGAATCATGGCAGGGAGACAACATCTCCGGGGGAGCCAATAGCTGGAGACCAACTTGAGGGGGTTACAGCGGTTTATAAAGAGGAAACGAACTAGGGGACAAGTCAGTCTCTGAGTGAACAGGATTGCACAAGGGAGTGAGGTACAAAAGATTGACCTTGAGAATGCACCAATGGGAATAACTTCAGGGGGGGGCCCTGGCCCCTAAACCAATCACTCGACGCTCTAGCTGGAAGCTTCTAGAGGGAAGGGTGGAATGATTGAGTGCTGGACAAGGTACGGGGGGGGGGGGGAGTCAGGATAAGATTAATTTCTATGGTAACTAGGGAGGAGTTAGGGTAATTGACAATGCAAGCGAGGGAGGAGAGAAAGAGGGCAGAATCGTTACAATGAAGGGGGATTGTTGTGTTGTGTTATACAACCACAACACAACAATCTTGGCCTCATTTTGCCTGTTTATATCCAAGAATGGAGCACTGCTGTGCTTTACAGTGCATTGCAAGCTTTTCTGCCCTCCATAGATGCTTGCTAGGGAAACCCTCAGCTGGGTTCAGAGCATACTCAAGCTGGCTCTTCTAAAAACCAGGGTCCTTGTCCCCTTCAGGGTGCTCAGCACGACCTTCAACTCCATGTTGCTGTGCAACTGAACCAGCAGGGACTTTCCAACCTGTTCCTCTGTGTCACTGCACAAAACACAGCAGAGAAGACAAGCAAGGGCCTGTGTGTCCCAGAGCTCAGGTTTTGTGCCACTTTATATCCACGAAGACCCAGGGAAAGTGAAGAGGCCAAACTATTTGTAAAACAAAAGCAAAACTGTGGAGTAGGCTGGAAGTAAAGGGGATGGGCAGGGTCTAAGAGCCAGAAGGAGGGATCAGCATCTGCTAAGCCCGGAGTTCCAGTGGCACTGTAAGGTGGGGAGGTGTCCCCTTTTGTGTCTCATCATCCTCTTCTAGGGACATTGGTTATCTCAGTTTGGAAGATGACCTCTGTTCTGTAGCTCCTTGGCAAAACTGAGCTTGAATATGCAGGTTGGAGCAGGATGGGCTGTCGTCTTTCCTGGGTGCTTGAAGGGCTGGAAGAGAAAGGAACAGAGCCATAGTCAGGGCCAGGATCTGCGGAGACCCAAGGAGACCCTCCTGCAGGGCCATCCACACATCCCACGGCTCTTGCTGTGGCCTGAAGGAAGCAGGAGACAAGACAGAAGATGCTGGCCACAACTCCCACCCGGGTCCCTGAAAGCTCTGTGTGCTCTACCCATGCCACCCGTCATACACACAGGGAGCAGAGCACTCAGCAGCTGGATCAGGGATTGTAGCTCCCTCACCAGCCCCTGCTGACACCATGCTGCCCTCATTCACCCCCACGGATGAGCTGGAGCTCCTCCTGCTGCCCCTTCAGGTTCCGCCGAAAATCACTGGGAACAAAGAGCCTGTGGCGGCTCCAGGTGGTACAGCTGCCCTGCACAGGCACTGCCAGCCCTATGGCTGCATGCCCTCCAGGCTCAGCCCAGGCCCCTGCTGCATCCTGACAGCCAAGGGCATGGCACTGGGAGGGTGGTGGCAGGGAAGAGACCCGGGGCTCGTGGCTCACCAATGAACCTCATGGCCGACCGTTGCAGGAGCTTCTGTACTCTGCGCAGGCACGGCAGGGCTTGGTGCAGCTGCTCAGGTGTGGGGCTCTCGTCCTCTACCACCTGCAGAGAGGGCACAGAGAGAAGGCTTGGCACGGGCTCTGCCCCTCAGCCAGGCACTCCCTGTGCCGAGCACTGGCCTCCCCTGCCCTGCACAGCCCTAACGCCCAGACGGCCACCACTGGTGCTGGAGGGGGCAGACTGGGTACTGCCCGGGGAGCTGCAGTGCTGCCCTACAGCCCAGCTGGGCTGGGGCTCCATCACCGCCCAGCTCTGGGCCAAAGGAGCCTGCACAAGAGCCTGCATAGCCCAGGGAACAGAGCAGCATGTGGTGAGCAGGCTGGAGGCCCCTGGTGTGGCACAGCTCAGAGGCACAGCTGCCAGCCCCCCGCACTGAGCACCAGGGGCAGGGGGCTTCTCCAGGCTGCAACTGGGGCTTCCAGGCTCTTCTTACCAGACAATCACTGAACTTCGACGCTTGCTCCTTTTTCAGCAGCTGCTCGAGATCTCTCCTCTTCAGATAACGGGCTGCACAAAGCAGTGTTTGGAAAGCAGCCTGGAGAGCAGTAGAGAGCCAGAGGTGGCACCAGGGCACAGGGCACCCATGTCCCTATGCCAAGGCCAGGGGGAGGCTGGAGCCCACCAGTTGGCCCCTTCCCAGAGGGACACAAGCAGCCCCTGAGCTCTCACCTCTGCCACACACTGGTTCTCATCATGCAAGACGATTAAAAGTGAGAATAAACTCTGGCTGACAATTGTCTTTAGGAGCTTTTCTCCCTTTTTTACTACTAGCTCCATCACCTTTCGAAACAGGTGAATGGAGAGCAGTTGCACATGGCTGTTGTCCTGGTGGCAAAGAAAATGAGACCTCAATAACAACTTCTCCAGGCCTACCTGGGCAAAAGCCCAAAATCCACAGAGCACAAAGTTTCTAGGCAGCATCCAGTCAGAGCTTGCGACTAGGAGCACAGAACCTTACATTTTTAAAGAGTGGCATGAGTGCCTCAGCCAGCTTCGGGCCGGTAGTGCTGCATCTTGCAGATACCAGGATGTTTTTGTCCTGGAGCACGTTCATGAACACAGAGAGGGTCATCCTGACCATCTCTCCGTCTGCATCTCTCAGGAGCTCCAGAAGCTTTGGAGACAGGTTGCATATGCTTTCAGCCTGTGTGGAACACAAGACTGTGACGTGAAACCGTGAATAGCTGCACCACCAAGACCGCTGTATCACTGCAACCCCCTGCTGCCACAGGGCCTAGAAGCCAAACGCCTGTTCTGAAGCACTCAGGCAGCTGAACTGGCAAGCAGGAGAGATGCGAGCAACTGCATCAGCTCCCGAACCCCAGACCAGCCCAAGGGGTTGCAATCCCCAGCCCCACACTGCCAGCAGGGCTTCAGGTGTTGTCCCCTTCTCACCATCAAGGGATACTTGCTGAGAACCACGAGGCCTCTGAGCGCTAGGTGACGCTTTTCCCTGCATTCACTCTGCAGGTGCTTTGACATGATTGTCAGCATCCTGCGAGCACATACGTTCAAGTCCAGACAATCAAGGACCTGAAAGGCACAGGGCAGTGACAGGGGGACCTGGCCAACAGGAGCCCAGAACTGCCAAGGAGGGGGGGCCTGGCCCAGGCAGCAGCAGGCGTGGGCAGCGTCCCAGGCGGCTGCAGCTATGAGAGGCCAGAGAGCTGGGAGGCAGCTCAGCCAGGCAGCGCTGGCCATCAGGCTCACCTCCACAAGGAGCGCCAGGGCAGGCAGATCCCAGCGGGGCTGCTCCCTGATGAGCAGCTTGAGCAGGCAGATTGTGATTGGGGTACACAAGGGAGTCGAGCCACGGCGCAACTCCCTGTTGGGGAAAAAAGGCAGCAAAGCTATGAGCCAGGCAGGCAAACCTCTCCCAGGACTGACTCACAGAGGTGTGATCTTTCTCCAGCACTCTGCGAGAGGACGTGGGTGCTTTTAGGGGGCACCTGCTCCTGGGCACCCTCCTCTCCCAGCCTTTTCCAGGCTGCTCGGCCACCCCTTGGGTGTCAAGGCCCTCTTGCCCACAACCACAGGGACTGTGTGGGACACTGCGGGCACAGGGCACAAACACTGTGGGGAGAAGGGGGTCTCACCTGGCCAGCAGACCGACTGCATAGTGGTGGGTGTCGGCGCAGAGGAGGGTGTCCCAGACCTGCTTACGCTCCAGAGCCACCACCTTATCATCACACCACATTTGGCAGAGCAGAGCCTTCATGGCCTGCACTGCAAACCTGTGTACAGAGCAAAGGCCAGGTCACGCCGGGAGCGCTGGCCCTGGCCACAAGGGCATGGGAAGGACAGGGCGACTGAGACCTGTTGGGCTTTGTGGGAAGGCGGTGTTCCTCCCGGCACGCTCTCCAGAAGTCCTCAACCTCATCTGGCATCTGCTCTGTGGTGACAAAGACTTGGAAGAGCAGAGCCACAAACAGGCAGGCGGAATGATGGGTTATTGCATCGTGGCACTCGGGAACCTGGACAATCACCCACAGAGCCACAGTTGCCTGCAAAGGAGAAAGCAGCCCGAGGCAAGACTCAGTGCTGAGGTGTCCATGTGGCAGGGCCTGAGGGGAGACACAGGGAGAGCATCCGGCCTGCTGCCCCGAGCCTGCCCCTAGCCCAGCTTTCAGCCCAGTGCCCGAAGTAGGGAGCTGCAGGATGGGGAGGGGATGAAGAGCTGCTGGAGAGGGGATGAAGAGTTGCTGGAGAGGGGATGAAGTGTTGCTGGAGAAGAGATGAAGAGCTGCTGGAGAAGCAGCTTAGGTGCAATCAAAAGCCAGTTCCAGAAACTCACAGCCAGGGCAAAGATGGCCTTGTTGTCCCCACTGGAGGCAGACATCTTTAGTGGCCAGTCTTGCATCACACGCACTAGTGTTGGAAGGACCTTCTCGACCGCTGGTCCCCATGTTCCTATGGTTCTCCATATTATGGCAGCAGCTCTGTGGGACCAGAGCTGTGTGTCAAAGGGGTCTCAGCCAGAGTACCATGCCCTGTGCAGCTTCATGGGGCTGGGTGACAAAACCCAGTGCCCTGAGGGGCAGGGGGAGAGCATTGCAGCAGGCTCAGGAAACAGAGGGCCCTGAGGGTCCTGGATCTTTCCACCTGTCTGGCAGACCCCACTGGACAGGCTCTAAAGGGTGATGGGCTCTAAAGACTGGTGAGCCTTGAGCTCTCAAGGCAGTTGTGCTCTGTACCTATCACACGTTGGTGCACAGTGCAGGAGGGTAAGCACCATGTCAACAGGATGTTCTTCAGCCAGGCTGAGAATGGTAATACGCAGTCTAGCATCCAGAATGACATGGCACACAAGCGTCTGGTGAATGTCCCTCACCATGGCTCGCACCTGGAGGAGGCATGGGAAAGACTTGGAGTGCTGTCCAAGGGAGCAACTTCCCCAGCTTCCCCCAAGAAGTGATTCCCTTTCCCCTATAATGGCTGGCCTCAAAGGGTGAGGTGGCCCAGTGGCTGTGGTTTGAGGGGCCATGCAATCCTGGAAGGCCTCAAGCCCTGCCCTTAGGCTGCTTACCTGCTGCCAAGAAGGAACACCTGTCTGCTTGTTAAAATCCACTGTGGCAGGAAGAATCAGAGTTGAAGTGGGCGTGCTGTCAGTTTTTGAGATGCCGTGAGCCATTCCAGTGTCATTGTTTGTGATGGCCATGGTCTCAGTCATGGCCATGTCAGCCATTGCCCTGTGATCAGCCATTGCCCTGTCAGGGTTTTCTGTGCACTCTATGGATGCTGTGCTGACATCAGGCTCTGGCTGCAGCTCGCTCGGCCTGAAGTTGCACTCGGCCGTGCCCTCGCTGGCCGTGGCACTGGTCTTTCTGCGCCGAACGCGCAGGAACCTCCGCAGTGCCTGCAGCAGAAGGAAAGGTGGGAAGAGAGGGATGTTCCAAGGTCCGCTCCAAGCGGGCCATGCCAGCAGGCCCAGCCCAGGTGGGGATGGCCCCAGGTACCTGTGCTGCTCTGCGGAATTGGCCACGAGTGGGGTTCTGCTCATGCATCTGGTCCATGTCTGCATCTGGAAAAGAGCAAGTGAAGCCAGAGCTGAGGAGCTGTGGGAGAGGCTGAAGAACACAGCTCAGCTCTGTGTTCTCCAGGCAGGGACAGCCCCAGGATGTCCCAGGGGATGGAGCAGGGCACAGAGGAGTCAGCTCTGGCCTTTATTCAGTGCTATCTGTGGCCATGTCCTCAG
>NC_066343.1:13110035-13129556 GCF_022539315.1 Serinus canaria
AAATATGTAGCTGCTCAGACTGGAGAAATGTCTCTCTGGTAAAAACAGAATCACGGGGGAAAAAAAATATTTTAAGAGACCTCTGGAAATTATCTCATCCTACCTCCTTCTTGGAGCTGCCTTAATCTCAGTGTGAGATTAAGCTGCCCAGTGGGGTTTGGGAGCTCTCTTGTGACAGAAGTTCCATAATGGTCTTGGCAACAGTGATGAGAAAATTACCTGGTATAGATATCCGGTAGATGGGAGCAGGTATTCATTGCCTTTTCTGTCAAGCCTAATCCTTTTCAACATAAAATTATTCTAAATTTCCTGATGGTCTTGAGGAAAAGGGCTTCAATCTAAAGGTGTGCATTTATGTACCCATCCCTGCACCATATCCACTCAGCTGTGCCATTTATGTCTAGTCTCAAGCCACTCTTATTTCAGTCCCCTGGGTTGAAAAATAGCATTTTCCATGCCTGGATCTGCCAGTAATTATCTTCAGCTGCTCTGAGACCAAAAGATCCGACTCTACATCATATTTTCAAGAAAAGATAACCAGAAGATTTTGAGGGAAAAGGATTAGAAATTTTTGTGTTGCAATTGTCCCACTGTTATCACATATTGTATCCAGAAACTTTCAAATACACAGACTTATTAGAGGGGTTTTGTGCATCCTCTACAAAGAGCTTTTCAATGGCCTGTTAGAAAAAAGCAGCTCATTTTCTGTCTCCATGAGTTTCACTTTAAACAGCGTTGATCAGAAGATAACAAAATATCTCAGAGGAAAGCTGTTATTCATATTTTACACCCAGTTTCCAAACTGCAGCACTCTGAATGGTTCAGTGATGTTTTCTTTTCCATTACCTTGGGCACAGCATACCATAGAAGAAAATATTTCCACAAGGAAATCTGAAAATGGAAAACACATGGATTCCACTGTGGGAAAGAAGAATAGGGGAAATCACATTTTTCAGGAGTGAGCAGTCAGGGACTTTGGCACCAAAACTGCAATAATTCCATTTCTATAAGAGTAGAAAGAGTTGTTTTTTTTCTTTTGAATATGTGATTGAGGCTCCCAGTACTAGACACTTAAATTTATGATCAGTGCAGGATCCAGACTCATTAAAACCTACCACCATTATACTGTTTTTTTGGAAAATTAGGTGTACTTTTGGTTC
Source organism: Serinus canaria (assembly GCF_022539315.1). NCBI lineage: Eukaryota > Metazoa > Chordata > Aves > Passeriformes > Fringillidae > Serinus > Serinus canaria. The sequence continues at coordinate 13,111,196 of NC_066343.1, forward strand.
TCAGCTAAATAAAGCTCACAAATAGTTCATTCACTACCTTGAACCCTTCACAAAGATGAGTCTTCTTGTCTTCTCTTTGAAATAGTCTTTTAAAAGATACGTGTTTCAATTCAAGGAAAAGATGAAAAAAGAATAAGTATTATGCAATTTCTTTTGGGAAGGGAAATGTAGGAGGTTTTCAATAAAATAAAGCTAAAGCAGAGAGAAAAATTGCTACATTCAACTGTGGAGAAAAATGCAAAGAAATAATTTGATAAACGCATACAAAAAATCTCATCTTTGCTGAAAGGAGTGATAAAAAGTACTACCATTCCAGCCAAATAAGGCCTTTCATTTACCTAAAATGAATTTTATAAAATAATTTTAAATTAGGTTCATTTCAACAATTCATTTCTCATGCAATATTATTCTTGTTTTTAAAAGGATAAAAACCCTAATTTGTATCTCCAAAGACATAATTTAACAACCTGTAATATGGCTTTAGTAATGTACTCACTGCACTTCTTCACTCACAAGGATCTGTCTTTTAATGTGCAGCTATGTGCAGTCTAGCAAAGTGAAATGAATTTTTTTAAATAAATTTTTTAAAAATAGCTGATTTCAAAGAACTTTTTTCACATGGTAATTAAAATTTGCCTATCTCCTAGAGGTCCCATGTAAATAGGCCGAGACTTTCAAATGTGCCTAAAAGATACATAGATCCAATTCCCATCCAAAGAAATTTGATTTATCATTTAAAATACCTCCAATTGAATGTCTTCCTGTTAAAAACTTTTGAATTATAGCCAAACTGCGTAAAGTACTTTATTAAGAAACTAACTTGAGATTTCAGTAATAATATATTTTCATACAGTTCAGTGGACTTGCAGATACCTTGTAAGTTTGAGTTATCACTGCTTTGAACTCCTTTTGAAGATGATATGGAAAACAACCCTAATAGTTATTAGTATCCCAACTAGATTTAAAATATCTATTAACCTTCATTAGCACTTCACATTTGAGATTATAAAGTGATAAAGATTTATCTGTCTCATCTTTTATATTCACTGGTAGACTTTAGACTGCAATAGAAGTGTAACCTTTCTTCAAGAAATGTGTGCAGGTCTTTTTGTCAATTTCTGTTCTCTGAGAGCAGAGACAAGTGTCCTTTGCTCCTATCAGACAGTGTGGGAGGCTCTCTTGTTTCAGCAGAAATTAAAGTTTGAAGTTTTTTTGTTAACACCACATTATGGAATCTTTTCCATTGGTCTAACTGCTACTTCAATCCATACTGCTTTTACTTTGCTGTCGCAGTAAAGAATAGTTGTGTCTAATAAATCATCTTTTCTGGGATTACATTTCTTAGCAAAGTACCTTCCCATTGTGTAATGGTAGAAGATTTGGTACCAGCAGCACGTCTTCTTTACAGATAGTGGATAGGAAGGACAAACACTTCAGAGAAGAATGATATTCCTGGTCTTTCAGTTGCCTCTATGCAAAGCTGCAGAAATTGATATAGTGCTAGTAGAAATGTGATATTAATGTAGAAACTAATTTTAAACTAATTTTTTTTATCCAAAGTTCACCTTGCTTTTGCATCTGTCAAGTTGTGAGCAATTAGATGCTGGGCTTAGTTGTACTTAGGAATGCATGATATGAATATAAAAAGTTGTCTGAGAAAGTAAAACTGCTCTCATTCCATGATTTAGCAATCCTAGAGCAAGTTCCGCATAAGAGGATTTTGGAAAGGTGATTTATGCTTTTGCTAAGTGCTTAGAGTTGGTTGGTTTTTGTTTTTCTTCTAAAAGATGGAAATTTTCAGCTTTCTTCTACCCTCTATCGTCATTCTTTTCCCCATGCTATCCCAGCAGTTTTGCCAACACAAACACTTATGTGGCATGCAATGGATCTAGCTATTCTCTAGAGGAAAATTAAAAATTAAAAAAAAAAAAAAAAAAGGAAAGGGGGAGGAGGTTCTTCAGAAAAAGGTCATGGTTTTGCCCTGTTTGAGAATAAAAATCACAGTTTTCCAACCATGAAAGGGAACTGAGCTATGAGAACACAATGCTGAGAGGAAGGTTATATCTGGACTTGTTTATGTTCTGCTTTCTGTATTTGGTTCAACTCTTCTATTTAAAGCAACCAACAGCATCCCAGTCATGTCAGCTTCTCAGTTCTCTCTTGCAATCTTCTTTTTGGAGCCTGCTGTGTATGAAGGGCCACTCCAGAGATCTGTCTCACTGCTTCTTGAAGCAAGAGTCAGGCATAACAATGCAAGTGAGAGCACTACCCACCCTGCTCATGCTAATACTTGAAATAAGGGTGAAGTTTGGAAGAAAAATGTCTTCACAATGGATCACCTGTTCAGTTACAGGAGGTCTCTTACCTGCTCTTGGAAATTCTCTTGAGAAATAAGGACTCCAGCCAACAAAAAAGCTTTTTATAGAGAATGAGCTTCTTGTCTGCATCAGCTTCATAGTTTCCTGGGGGAAATTGCTGTCCTCTTTCTGTGGCTGTATTGTAGCTTTCCATAGAAGAGAATTTTGGAGAGGTGGTTTGTTATTTGGCTTGAAAATCAGACCTGTTGCCAACTGAACTGTCCAATTGAATGTCTTCCCTTTCCTGAAACAGCTGTGAGTTGATTTGACCTGGGCCAGAACCACACTCCAGAGCTAAGCAATGGGTTGTGAGGAGAGACAAACAAGGATCTGAAGGGAGGAGGACACACTTGAAACACCTTAGACCTTTTTTGAGAAAATGCTAGTGCAAATAAGGATCCCTCTGCATTCCCTGCACATCCACCCCGTGGTACACCCTGGGCAAGACTGTTAGAGTGACTGGCTCAAAAAAACATCAGCTTTACAGAGACCATGTTCTGGTTTGCTGCTATGGCCCCTGGGAATGGCAGTGGTATCAGTTTCCCAAAAGGCACTGGGGAATTTGCCTTGATCTGGTGTCCCTTCACTGTGGACCTCCTCTCCTTGTAGCTTCTTTAGACCTTTTTATCCCTCACTGAAGATCTCTGTGCTGAGAGGGGGAGAAATAGTGTAGGGATGGAGATAAAGGACCAAGAGAACAAGTTCTCCCTTAGGAGGCAAAATGGGCAAATGTTGAAATGTAACAGCTAAACAATTCAGCTGCTTCCCATCCTTTGGACTGATGGCCTGCATGTAGAAATGAACTTCATGAAAATGTCTTTTAATGGTGAAATATTAATTCCATACCATCATATTTTCTCCTTCTGGATCTGGGAGTCACTATGAAACATCAAAGCTTCTCTGTCACAAAAGTGAGCTTCCAGCAGCTTACACCACTTTAGGCAGGCAGATGGTCCAGCCCGAGGCTCCTTGCTCAACTCCCTGACTGTTTTCCAACAGGCAGAGGTGAGCTTAAACTCTCTGCATTGATTCCCTGTTAGGTTGGGAGGTCATTGCTCCTGGGGTGTCCCACTTGACATCCTGTCTGTAACCAAAAATGTTTAATTTTCTGGCTGCTGTAAAATGCCTAATTTTCAAACAACAACAACAACAACAACAACATCATTCACTCTGTTAGGAGAAGGTCAGTCCCAAAGCTCAGTGTTCTCACTGGCAACTGGATCACATCTTTATCTGAAGACATCTCAGATGCTACTGGGAAATAATGTTTTTGGGAATTCATTGTAATTTGCTGTAACAGCGTGGAGAGTGGCCACAGCTGATTTTTAGGTGTGTGTTTTGTTTTGTTTTGTTTCTAGGCTGGAGTTTGTTCATCTTTGAATTGACAAGTCAGACATTGGGAATTTATTCCCTGTTCTTCAGGGCTACAGCCTCACTGGCAGAATCTCAGATAAACTTTTTACTTTTGGTCACCCAGGCAAGCACAAATGTGCAAGACTAGCCAAAACTAGGATGAGCTCAAATGGAATGGTAAAGTGCAAAGATATGTGGAAAGAAAGGCCTGGCTGAATTACTGGGTGTGGGGAAATAAGAAAATAAAGAGAAAATATGGTTGCTTTTTATTGTATATTCAAATATTGAATACTGCATCCAATTCTAATCTTCCCTCTCAGAAAAAGTAAAAATTTATGAAAAACAGTGGTAAAGGGTGTCAGGTGTTGTTTTCTGTTTAGGAAAACAGTAGATTAATCCCTTCAGGCTGGAAGATGATCAGCTGAGATAGGATATTAAAGGGGATGATTGGGAATGATTGTTCACTATGATAAAAAATCCAGGAGATGACAGGTAAAATGAACACATAGTGAGTCCAAACCAAACAAAAGGATGTATTTCAACACTGTGTAGGTAGCTAATCACTGTTTTGCATTCTTTACACCCACTTTCCAGGAACTATCTCAGCTTTGTTGGTGCAAGCAGAGCCATGCTGATGAGCAGCAGATGGGAGATGGTCCCTTTGTTTTCTTGTCATCAATTCTTCTCTGATAATTTTTCTGCCCTTTGCTTTTGCACCTGCCTGAATCCTGATATTTTTCAACACAGGTAAAAACTGAGTTTCAAATGGACAAATATTCACATATATAAAACAATTTCGTTTTGATTAAAATGTCTTGAAATTGCATTTATCTGACACACATGAATGTTGACAGTTAAATAACAAGCTCATCCTTTCTTTTCATTTAGAGTTTACTAGGTACTTCTTTTTCATTATAAAATGAGTTTTCCTGCATTTTGCTAGAATGAAAGATCAGGTTGCTCAATGGATTAGACACTGCTCCAGAGTACATTTCTTTCTGAGAGCAGTTAACAAACTAAAACCAAAACCAAAACCAAACTAAACCAAACCAAACCAAACCAAATCAAACCAAATCAAACCAAAACCAAAACCAACCAACCAACCAACCAAAAAAACAAAACAAAAAACCCTCCAAAAATACCCCCCCCCCAAAAAAAAAAAAAAAAACCCAAGAAAACCCAACAAAAAAAAATTCCTTTAAAACAATCAGCCCAGGAGTCTGTCATTGACAGAACTTGACTGGAAGTGGTTCTGGATAGAAGCTGTGCTTCCATTAACAGGGCAGAAATCTGCTATCAGCATAAAAGATCAGATGTGGAAAAGAAATATATGGTGGAATAAAATTATACTGCCCCCAAAAAGCCTCTGTAGCTGTGCACTCAGTCTGCATCTCATAGCAACATTATAGCTTTGGTTTCATGGGGGCACTGATTTATATTCTTGGGGGAAGGATGAAGCCAGAAACTCTAGCTAAATACATTTAACACAAGGCATAAATGACTCTATGAAAATGACCATTTCCTCCAGATTTGGACACACTGTAATTCATGTCCTCCAGCTCACTGGGTTTTATGCAGCGCTGTTCTACCTACTCTGTTTCTTTCTAGGATTATTGGTTTTATTACTTCCTTGCCTGGAAAAAGAACACGTTAACCCCTTAGGTACTAAATATAAATGTCCCTATTAAATCTGATTCTTCTTTCTGTAGCCTGCTAGGTAGAATAAGGAGCTGAAATCTACTAATGAAGCAATATAAACCCAGGGAAAGTGCCCTTGTAATTGAAAAGACTCAGGAAGTACAGAACCAGGTTTTCCAAATGTCTCAGCTGCTCCTTTTACGCTTTACTCTCACTGCTGTCAGCTTTACTGTGTTATGAATCTGGAAGGAGAAACATGTCATGGGTTTAAATAATGTCAGAATTTTTCTTCCTTTCTCTCCTCCTTTCCTGTGCTCCTCACCAGAGAGGATGAAATTAGAACACGAATTAGGACTGGCAGGTATTAGTCGTATCACTTAGTGTCTAATCAAAGACACAGGAAGGATTCAGATGCTTAATTTCATTGCCTAAGGGAAGGGCAGATCAATCTGTTGCACACAATTTCCTTACAGGCGCTGGGGAGCATCAGCTGAGGACTGGGTGCAGCTAATCTACCCTGAAGTCTGCACGTGATCAGGAAAATCCCTTCCAGAGTTTGTTGTCCAGATTTGTGCTGAGCCTGGCCATGGTATGGACTGAATGACTCCCACCTTCAGGCTCCTTGGAAGGAAGGGGTGTTGGAACATGCCTGGAAAGGAGCAGCCAAAATGAGGGAGGTATCTCTGTACTGAAAAAGGAGCTGTTCTTCCAGGATATGACTCTAAGCAGGACCCTCACTGCCCCCATTGCTTGGGATTGTCCACTGAGGAGGAATATCCACTGCCTATACAGGGAGTCAAAGAAGATGGGCTAAGATGATTATTTGCAGGTAGATAACTAAATACAGCTTAAATTACACTGATATTTCTCTCACTGATATTTTACTCTCTTCAGAAAACTAGTGCCATCACTTTTGTTTCAGAGCAGAACTCTTTTTAAAATATCTTTTAGGCTCTTCTGGAAGGTCCTAAAGTGTTGTCACAATGCTATGGTGCAACACAGCACACAAACATTAATAATTTCTGTCTCCATGAATATGTGATAATAGTTCAGTGGCCCTTGGGATGGGCACCTGCAGCATGTATTTCTAATAAAAATTAAATAATTTTTAAAGCAAAGAGATATTTGAAATAATTCAGGGCCAAGTTCTGTTTTAAGAATGTGTCTTTTACAGTAAAAATTTCAAAAAATCTATTTTTCTTAGAAAAATAAATTTAAAATTTTAAAATTTTAAAAAAAAATTTCTTACATTTTTTTCCTGGAAGTTTAGTACAGAATGAAACACATGAAAAAGGAGATAGATACATTCTGAGTCTTTAGAGCTGGATTAAAATTCTCAGTTGAAAATGCCAGGCAGATTTTCAAGCTAAATTAGAACAGTCTGAATCCAACACAGAGTTAGAGCTACAGTCAACACTGTAAGAGCAAAGTTCCAGACATAAAATTATTTGGTTTTGTTATTACTCTAGATATGTTGTCTTCTCTTCCAGGAACCAGGATAAGGGAAACAAGATAATTTACTAATGAGAGTATTGTTAATACTCTGGTAGGATTTTAAGTATAAAAAATAATGGGGTTTTTTTGCGACAAAAAGCCGTGATATCAAAGTCATTGACAGAACTAAATAATTTGGACAGTGATGCATCCTGAGTACTCACAGCCTGGATTATTTCCACAATATAACTGATGATATTGTATGCCTGCTAACAAAACACCAGATCTCTGACCCTCTGTGAGTTACTTCCAGTATCAACATCCAGCTCTGAGGTCCCCAGCATGGGAGGACATGGATTGTCTGAGCAGATGAGAGTGATGGAACATCTTTTCCACAAGGAACGTCTGAGACAGATGGGATTGTTCATCCTGGCCAAGACAAGGCTCCAAGGAGAGCTTATTGCCACGTTTTAAGGCCTAAAGGGGGCCCTTATGGACAAGGTGTTCAGCCTTTTTAATAGGGCATGTAGCAATAGGACAGGGGGTAACGGTGTTACATTAAAGAGGGGTAAATTCAGACTAGATGGGAGGAAGAAATTGTTTATTAGGAGAGTGGTGGAACTCTGGCAGCAGTTGCCCAAAGAATTGGTAGATGCCCCAGCTTGAAAACATTTGGTGCTGGACTGTGCCCTGATAAACCTGGTCTGGTGGAAGATGACCCTGCTTGTTGCAAGGATTTTGGACCAGATGAGCTTTGAAGATGCTTTTGAACCCAAATAATTCTGTGAATCTGTAAATACCCTGCCTGATTTGAGGTGGTGATCCGGGATCAGCCACACAGTTGGCAGCAATCCTTTTCTTTCTGTCTGGGGTGAGTCTGTAAGTACAAAGGTATTTAATGAAATCTGAAGTACGAGGAAAGAGTGCAGTTTTTTTCCAAAGTTTTGGAACACTGCTGCACTCCACAAAAACACTGAAGGAAGTGTAATTCAACAGGCTTGTCACTTCTGGGATATTTTGCTTTTGGCTTTAAGAAGCTGCAATTCATAAATTTGATAGTTTTTGGTAAATTTGATAGGTTTTGGTAAGTTTTGGTCAGAGCTGTGTCTAGACAACACCTTTTGCTACTCTGTGTGATGTAGCAAAACTTTTGTCTTCATGATGGCTCTCCCATTCTCCATGTTCCTTCAGCCCAGCCACCTTGGCTATTCTGTGATTCTGTGTCTCTGTGACTCCATGATGTCCTCTCATGACAGAAAAACCAACATAGCTACAGTAAATCTATGTAGGGATTAGGATTACATGGCCCTTGTACAAGTGACTGAAATACCTTTTAGAATCCTCCAAACTTGAGATTTGAGTTTTAATGGTTATTCCAACCAAAGAGCAAAGCCATAATGAGCTGCATTCAACTAGTAGACTTTGGCACTGGTTCAAAGTAATTTCATCCAATTATATTTAGATGAAGTTTTCCTTTTGAAATACAGTGTTTAATCTAAACTGAAATTAGATTTCCCATTTAAATAGCTATTAGGAGCAACACAGTTCAGCTGACTGATTTTTTAATAGGCTTTTATGGTAACAGAATTAGTTCTTCACTGTTACAGAATTTGCATTGAGATACATCTTTTAGCATCATGACGGTGGTGATGGCAGTTTCTAAATAAACTAGTTGAATGTTTATGCAGGAATGACATCTTAATGCAAACCAGTAATTTCAAAATCTCTTCTCATCTGAATTTTCTGTGAGCTTCTGTTATAAAAATTGTGATGATGAGGTTCTATAGCTAGAGACAAGCTTTATGAAATTTATATGCAGATCCATTAGGGATTTTTCTTTAAAAACAATTTCAAGCAGGCATGTATTTACAGTTCTAGATGGGATCCATCCCATGGAAAAAGTGTTGAATAGCCTATTTTATTAGTGGATAATTTCTGCAGAAATAATGACCACAGTAATATGATATGTGGGGATCAGGATTAATCTTCTAAATTTGGATTTTTGAGGAGAAAGGAATGATGTGTACTAAAAGAAAGACACATTCTGTTTCACAAAATGCTACCAAGCAATTTTAGCAAGCTGAAAGGGCAACCTTGCATTAAAGGAAACCTTCCAATTGCCCTGATTAGGTGACAGGAGAAGTTGATGAAAAATGTTTTGAGATCATTGAAAGGTAGGAATTATTGCTGGTTATTTTCCAGGAGAAACAAGTGAGTTGGTGTGTTTTAATTGATATCCCTTTCTAAAATGTAATTTTTATTTTGGTTGAGCTAGCACATACGGGCAGCAAATCCTTGTGGGAATTGTTTTTTTTGCCTCCTGTAACACATTTCAAGTCTTGGCTGTCTGGCTAATATTGCTCTGTAATTCCGAAAAAGATTTTTTAAAGGACTGCTGATTAATTTATTTAAAAAAATACTCAGAGGTAAATGTTATGTAGTAAGAATTTAGAGCACCCTCACTGAGACCTGAAGTAGAGTACTAGGGTTTGAAGTCAGTGCATGTCTTAACAATAATTCTCTCAGGCCCTGGGTGAGTGGTTTACCCTGTTGAGCAGTGATTTAACCAGCTGGGGAGCTCCAGACAGACACCCACACCCTGCTGAATTTGATGGACAGAAGCAGCCACATGGAAGTTGAACATGTGGTTAAGTGCTTTTCTCAGCAGGGTCTCTGGATGAGTTTTGAATGTCACTGTTATATGCTTTTCCAATATAAGAAAAATATGTTTTCTGCATCTCTTTGTTTCAGAATCTGTTCATTCTTTTGACACTCTTATGCTCCCTTTTCCCATAAGAAATTAAATTGCCTTTTCTACAACATTCTTTTCTACTACAGCCAGTAACTCCATATTTGAAGAGTCTCAGGGATGAAAAGAAGAAGAAGAACAGATGAACTGTTTAAAAACTTTCATTCATATGTCCTTAGTAATAAAGTGCAAGGGGAAAGAAATTCAAAGCATGTGTAATGTATAAGTGGAATGATTTCTAAATAGAATTGTTTCCACATTTTCTATGAGTCATCAATATCTCTTTAATGGTCCATCCCCAAATCCTGAGAGATGGTACAATGTGCATTGATGCCCATCTGGTGTTCGGATGGGGTCCCATGATAGAGAGAAGCATTTTTATTTTACTTTAGTTTCTCCAAGAATATATTCTTTTTCTTTCAGCACAAAACCCTGACTGCAAAAAAAATTAGCCCCCTAAAAATGTGAAAAGTATCTTAATAACTTTTCTTTTCCTTTCAACCAAAAACCAGGTGAACTTCTTCATAAAGGGGGGGTGGATGTGCATAATTCAGTTGCCAGATTTTGCAAAACTGAAGAAAAATGTCTTTTAAATTTGCATGTAGAAGATTTAGGCTGTGAGAGATCAAACAAGGTCAGTATCTGCCAGTCAGCTGACATAGTCTGAATTATAACCTGACTCCATGTATTAACACAGACCCAAACTAATTAACTAATTTCAGAAAAAAAAAGATTTTTTTTTTTTTTTTTTTTTTTTTTTTTTTTTTTTTTTTTTTTGAGTCCTAAGATAATAGGTGCAGGTTACCTGAGAAGAACACGGATTGGAATTTTCATAATTTTGCACAGTGGGAGTTAAACGTAATTCTAGATTTAATAATTTGCATTAGAGTACACAGAAGTGGCCCTTAAAAATGGAGGAATTTTGCCTTTGAAGCAGAATGATGACTGTTGCAGCACTATCTGTAATTTTGCAGTGTATCCTGTTTGTCTGCGTACAAATACCAAAGATTTGGCACATTCTTCTTTTCAGAAGGTGAAAGGGTTGATTCTATGTGTCTAATGTCCAGGTTATTTGGTGTTCTTTGATTCTTTGGTGTTCTTTGATGTTTTGGTCATCTCACAACTCTTGCTGGATTCCTGGCTTTTGTGTTTTGCATGTTCTTGTCAGGAGGTGGTGGAAAAAAGTCCTGGAGAGTGCTTAGACATTTATGGGTTGCTTGGAGAGAAGGAGGAATAACAGGTAATTTGACATAGAAGCTGCTGTGATTTGTGATTTGATGTTTTGTTCACGTCCCCCCCTCACCCCCCTCCCACCATTTCTAACCTTGCATATTCTTCCTCTTAATGAGGTTATTATTGCATCTTTTAAAGAAACTTAACCTCCTTCAGACGAGGATAACAGAATCTCAAGCTTTAAGTCCAGTCAAATTATTTATTTGAATTGCACAGCAGCAGGAAGAGCTCCAGCTGGGCACCTCTGGGGAGACAACCTGAAAAAAAAATTCCTGGGCAATTATACCTCCACAGTTTGATTTTCCAAACACTTATGTAGCAGTTCAGACCAATAATATTGGGGTCTGGGGTCTTCCTGTTGCTCAGCGTGTCTCTCCCTTGTCTCTGGGTGGTCTATTTTTTTATCTTATCTCTGAGGCTGTGTTTTCTGCTGATAGCTGGAACTTCCTTATATTCCAGCTCCAGCCATCTCTTGAGTCCCTCTTTCAGGTAAGTGATAAAAGCTCAAAAGTTCAAGATATCTGCCTGAAAGTTCACAGCTTACAGCCTAAGGCTTCAGAAGATTTAGTAACTAGTGATAAGCCCTTAGCTCCAGACAGCTTTAGACCTGTATCCAATATTCCTTAACAGCATCCATCACAATCTTCTTGCTCTTCACCAGTCTTGGTGGTCACCTGGCTGGAACTCCTCTATCTTGTCATCCCATTGAAAGAAATGTCACTCCTTAAAGGGCTTGCATGGAGTGGGAAACACAAGGTGCCAGAATAAAAACTTCATTACTTACATAAGAGTCAGTGAACTAAATGTTTCTTTACTGTAAACAAATCTGCTGGAGATAGGACAAAATTAAATTACATTCCCACCTGGCAATGCTCTGCAGCAAAATTATGCTAACACCCTGTGAAAATGTGAGTGTGGCCTTTGATGTGGCTGTTGGCCCAGCTGGGATTTTCACGACATATTTAGGTTATGTACATGCTCCTCAGAAAGTGAATGCCCAAGACTTGTGACTGAGGTCTATTCTAATTCTTGCTTGCTTCTTTTGTCTTGTTTCTGTGTTTTTTGTTTGTTTGTTTGTGGTTTTTTTTTTACACTTTGCAGTGGTTATGCACACATCTGAAGGAAGATGGAAGTTTCTGCCCTTCTGTCCTGTGCTCTGCAGTCTTTGTCTTCTCCCTGTAGATAGTCCATGCATGGAGATGGCTGCAGACAAAGAACAACCAGCACAGGTTCAGCTGTACAGAGAAAATACTCAGCTGATTGTAATCAAATAGGTCCCATCCTAAGAAGACTTCATGGTCTAGTTCTCTGTAGGAAGCTTCTGGTGGCACTAGCTCTGCTGAAAAAAGCCCCAAACCTTCTCCAGAAGAGATCATGTGGGCAAACAGGAAGACAAGCACTGAGAAATACACGTGGTAAAGTGAACTCCAGTTTGCATTTCAGAAACTCCATCCTTTTTCAGCAAATGAAGCTGAAGGCTTCCTGAATTTGAGGACCCTCCTTGACTGTGATGATTTCTGGCTGGAAGGATTTGTTTATTTTGCTATTTAAGAGATTGTCCCTCTTTGCTTTTCCTGTGTGGGTACTGCAGAAATAAACTTCTTCCCGGCTCTGACCAAAGCTGTGCACACCTCAAAACTTTTTACAGAGCATGTTCACATATCATGTTGTATATTTTTTGTTTAATTTATAACAACACCACCACCACCAAGACTTTCAGCAAATTCCTTGCCTGATTGTGTAGACAGGAGTAAAGTCTTGTGCTTAGGAGGCCAATCTTTCTCCCTATCCACCTTCCTTTTTCCACCTAAATCCCCCCAAATTAAATCAATTGAAATGTCCGAAACAGAGCTGACAGGCCCCTTGCTGGGGTTTGCCCCTTGCCTTTGAGGCATGAGCAGAAAGCAAGCACGGGGATACTTTAATGTCAGCCAAACCATGCTACAGCCCCTGAAGAAAACAACCACTTGTTTTCAGGGGCTGTTTTCTTGTTCAGGCACCTAAAAGAGGCACAACTGGAGTTGAAAACAAAGCCCCACTCTGTATTTGGGGGTGGATTGCAGGGGTTGCTGCCCAGGGCTCCAATTTACTCTTCATAAGATGAAGTGGGAAGTAAGGAAGCACAAGACTCAGCAGATGGCTTACCTTGGTTCTCTTACTGAGCAAAGGAGCAGCTCTGACCACTGGGTAAATTGCTCCTGGCTTTTTGTTGATATGGCCCAGCAGTGCCCACCAGATTTAGCTGCAGGTCTTTGACTTTAAACTCAGAAACCTGTCTCTGACGCTGAAGGAGAGGACATCACTAACCTCACCCAAAGCATTCCAGATCCTTGTATGCTGAACTTCTTTTAGGCAGCTAAAGGCAACTCATGCCTCCAAACAAAATGAATATACTATTAATTAAACAAGAGAGACAGTGAGCTAAGCTTTAGAGAGAGCTTCACCACCTCAACATTATTTCATTGATTGATCTTTAAAGCAACAGCAGTGTTGCAGAAAGGCACCTGATGGTTCCTGGTTGGAAAGCTGGGTCTGAGCCAGCAGTGCTCTTGAGCCAGGAGAGACATCCCTGTCCTGGGGGCACCAGGCCCAGCATGGCAGGCTGGACCAGGGAGGGATTGTCCTGCTCTGGGCTGGGGCGGCCTCACCTGGAATGTTGGGTGCTGTTTTGGATTATTTCCTTTTGTTCCTAACATCACAGCGAATCAGATATTTTCTCCTCTTTTCTTTTCCTATTTTCCTTTTTTCTTTTTCTTTCTTGTCTTTTCTTTTTCTTTTCCTTTTTTCTTTTCCTCCTTTTTTCTTTTCTATCTCTTCTTTTCTTTCCTTTTCATTTTCTTTTCCTTTTCTTTTCTTTTTTTTTCTTCTTTCTTTTATTTGTATTTCTTTTCTCTCTCCCTACCGCGCCCCTCCGCCCGAAACCCCTTTATTTTTTTATTTTTATTCTTGTGTTATGTGAAAACGCTGATTATTCTTTTGTGCATTATTATTTTTTAATTTTATTTTTATTACTTCTAATTTATTGATTTTAGTTATTTTCGATTTTTTTTTTTTTTTAAGATTAGTATATTGTTTATATAAAAATACTGTTAGGAATTTAGTTATATTTAATTCAATTATGATATTTATTATAAATGAAACCAGGAAATTAAGTTAAATTTTTAATTAATGTTAAGGTCGTTCTTTGTATCTTACATTGTTTTGACTAGAGTTTTTTTTAATTTTCTGTTTTATTATTAGGCTTAGATTCTTTTCTTCTCGTTAACATCTTCTCACTTCCTCAATCAACTAGGAAGAATGAGCGAAGGGGCAATCAATTCTCGTTCTCGGTACCTTCCCTGAATCTTACTCACGATGCTCATTAAACACTCTTCCTCTTCATCCTCTTCTCTTCTGCATTCTCTTCAATCTTCTCGTCGTGCTCTTCCCGTCCCTTCCCTTCCTTCCTTCCCTTCACCTTCCCTTCCCCTCCCTTCCCTTACCCTTCCCTTCCTTCCCTTCCCTCCTTCCCGTCCCCTTCCCTTCCCTTCCCTTCCCTTCCCTTCCCTTCCCTTCCTTCCCTTTCCCTTCCCTTTCCTTCCCTTCCCTTCCCTGCCCTTCCCTTCCCTTCCCTTCCCTTCCCTTCCCTTCCCTATTTCCGTTCACCTTGCCCTTCCCTTCCTTCCCTTCCCTTCCCTTCCTTCCCTTCCCTTTTCCCTTCGCCTTCCCTTCCCTTCCCTTCCTTCCCTTTCCCTTCCCTGTCCCTTCCCTTCCCTTCCCTTCCCTTCCCTTCCCTTTCCCTTTTCCCTTTCCCTGTTCCCTTTCCCTGTCCTTTCCCTTTCCCTTTTCCCTTTCCTTTCCCTTTCGCCATTCACTTTCCCTTGTTGCACCTATTCCGTTTTGTCCCTTATCCCTTTCCTTTCCCTTTCCCTTTCCCTTTCCCTTTCCCTTTCCCTTGCCCTTTCCCTTTCCCTTTCCCTTTCCCTTTCCCTTTCCCTTTCCCTTTCCCTTTTTTCTTTCTGCGCGGTGGTAGTGATGGACTTAGATGTTGCACCTGAATATCTGACATGTAGAGACCTATGCCTTCTACATCCTAAAAATTTTAATGCTCCCCATTAATGCTCCCCCTTTGAAGAACCAGAAGTCGTTGAAAATATTACTTTTGCTCTGACAATAATGCTCAGGGGTGATGATGGGAGGAAGCAGATCACTCTGGGTTCTATAGTGGCCTTTGACTCCCTTTTCCAAGAAAGGGTGTTAATGGCACGGTAGTACTTCAAGGGCTGAAAATACTAATGAGACTGTCACAATAAACCCCCTTTTTGGCCTGCTATATCCATAAAGAACTTCACTTCCCCACAGCATGAGTCCAAGTCTTTAGTGCTCAGTCCATTGAAATCAATGAGCTCCTCCCTGAGACAAGTAGGTATTCTCAGTTTTAAAAGGAAGGGCACTGGTCAAAGAAAAAGCACATTTTTTCTGAAGGTAAAAAAAAAAAAAAAAAAAAAAAAAAAAAAAAAAAAAGGGGAAAAAAGAGACCATAAGCAAAATCAGCAATAGAAGATTGATTTTCATACTCAGGAAAGTGCTACATGTTGAAATCCACACTGCCTCTCAGATGCTTCATTTGGTAATTTTTATATGCCAAGGGGAAGGATTATAAGATAAGACAGGTGCCCTAAAGACGTGTGACTATACATGTGTGCTTAAATAATTTCCATGTGGCTCTGTCTGCTTAGTGCTTTATACTCTGATGACTGATAAACCTCCTAGCACTCGAAGGTAGAAATTAAAAGCTTTTACTGTTACAGAAGGGTTTCTCTTACAAGTTTGCAGTCCCATTGTCCTCACCCAGTGGTCTTCACCATTTCTTCCTCCACCCCATGTATTAATTTTTTCAAAAGCAAGATCATGGGAAACAAAAATGGCAGTGATTTTTGTGATTACTATTTTCAGGAAGCCAGACCAGCAGTCTGGTTATCTGACATGAAAACAGAGGCTGCTGCAGGAATCTAGGAGATATTGCAAAGGCAGCCCTTCACTTTTCTGCTGAGATTAGAAGTGCACAACTGATAATTCACAGTGAAAAATCTCCTGGCTCATCCTTTGGAATTGTGAAGCACAGGTGTGTTTGCAGCAATTGAACACATGAGTTTTTGTGACATGATTACACCTGCTTCCCACCCTTGGGAAAGCACTTCAGTTTTCAACTGCTCCAAGTGCATTGGTAGAAAGTTCAGGCCTCACCAGGGGACTCATTATATTGGAACAGACTTAATTTTTAATCTGAGTTGCAGAAATGTCCCTTGGTGTCCTGATACATTTAATATTTACTGCTTCAAGCAGGCTAGTGTCAGGGGAGGGTGAAGAGTAATTTCTTTCTGCATTCCATGTCTGCTGGAGTTATTTTTAACTCTAGTCAGGGTGGTGAGTTTCTTGCAGCTGCTTTACAGAAGGAAAAGTATGTGGCATGTGAATCAATTTGAATCAGGTCCAGGGGGTTACAAAAGTGTATCTGTGCTTAAAAGCTTGGCTTTCACTTACTACTGTGTCACACAAATATACCTTCTTCATATAATTTACTAATTTGGACACAGTAGAACCAAACACAATTTTTTGGCTCTAGGGAGTGCTAGAACCACTTTTGAAACCACCATCAGCAGAAGAAATGTATTTGCCTCTGTGGTCCTGTGTATCTGCATATATTCAAGAGACTAAAATAAAAAAGCCTCTGATTCTGCATTTCTCTGCCTTTACCCATGCTCCTCATTGCAATACCTGATTTCTCCCTACTGTGGGAGAAAGAAATCTTGTGAGCTTCCTTATCCAGAAAGCTGAAGTTTCATCTTTGTTTCCTACACAGCATAAACATGGTTGGTCTGGTTGTCTCCTTTCCCACTGCCATCAGCGAGTCAGACACTTCAGATCATCTCTCCCCTTTGCCTTTACAAGGCCTGCTACTCCTCTTTCCTCTGCCTTTGTAGCCTCTTAGTATTGCTTCTTTATTAAAACACACAAGAAATTGTGAAATTCTCTGTGCTATAGGATTTTTATAATGCAATCCCACATCCCTTCCAGAAATGCCAGCTGACAGAGACAAACAAAGCAACTTAGCTGAAAAAAGGGAACCTTTTGCCATTAGTCTGTGATGTTGGCTTCTGAGCTGTAAGATTTTATGTCATCCAATCAGCCGTTTTTATCCCTTCATTTCGGCTGCTTGGTGTCAGAATGAGGAAAGCAAAATGCTGTAATAGAGCAGCTGTGTGAGATGTATCCATTTGTCTGTGGTCCTCTGCCATGATCCTGAATGAGTTGACCTTATTTTCTAAACTAGGTCTCTGAAGCAAGCGAAGGATAAGAGGATGAGAAAATGGATTTTACCCTCTGTAGAAGCTGATATGTGTAACCATCATCAACAGTAAGGAAATTACTTTCATATCTTACTTTAAAAATTGATCTGCTTAGCTATTTGCAGACCTCCTTGCAGGGTCATCACCCATGGGATCTGTCTGCTGTACTCATCCAGCCACCAGAAAACAGAGTTCATGTGTGGAAAAAAAAATGGAAAAGGCTGCCCCTATCATGGCTTCAGCTGATCTCCTGTGCTCAGTCCTGCAGTCAGAGCCATCCCAGGAGCTGAAACTGAGAGTGAGCAAAAGGACCTCCCTCCCCAGCAATGACTTTTTGCCTTGAGTAATTAGCAACTTGTGCTTCATCCTAAGGAGCAAATCCTGCCCCACTGAGTCCATGTGTTCTGAGACCTAAGAACTAAACAAAATTCGGTCCAACACCTCCAGACTCTAGAACTCCTATGTTTAGAGACTGTGTGCCAGGGGAGAAAGCCAGCAGCCAGCCAAATTCCTTCCTCTGCAGGATTTTTTCAGTCTTTAGGGAATTCAGTGTAAGTTAAAACACCTGGGGCGTTTATCTTCTTCCTCTCTTTCCCCCTCTTCTTCCCTGATTCATCTAGTTAAATCAGGGAGAGAGAGCCCAGCTCACAGGACACTACCTGAGTGAAGTTTTCCATCTCATTCACCTTGTAAAACTTCTCCTGGATTTCAGCCCTCATTAGGAGCCCCATCTCTCTGTTTCTGCTTTTATGTGCTCAGGATGCCTTTTCTTCTCTTTAACGTTTTGCTTATTAGCTGAAGCCATAATTCTGAAGTTGTCTATAGGAATGAAAATGGCACACGGCAATTGCATCCTTAATTTCAGAATATTGTGCCAGGGAAACAGGAGAAGGTTATAAATCCCAAAAAGGATTTCTGACTCCACAGACTAGGAGAACAGTCTGTGGGAGCAGCAAGCCCTCTCTGCAAGCAGCTGTGGCCTCTGAAAGCAACCTGCTGAATCCTGCAGATCTCCCGCTGTGATGAGGTTTCTCTATAAGGAAACACAAGCTGTTTAAGCTCCTTCTGGCTTTCTAATCCTCACATAGGAATAATTCCAGAATAGTGTCTGAAATTATGTTTGGAGTGTTGCAGTACCTTTCTTTTCCTGACCCCTCTTCAAGATAGATTTTTAGGGTTAAAAATGGTTCGCTGAAAGTAATGAACAGATCTGGGACCTCTCCTGAAGAAAGATGATGCCCCTTCACTAATTGCTATGCAGAATCATG